>NC_084557.2:29455691-29670691 GCF_033978685.3 Nerophis lumbriciformis | reverse complement strand
TCAGATATATACTATCATCATAATACAGTCATCACACAAGATAATCACATTGAATTATTTACATTATTTATAATCCGGGGTGTGGAGGGGGGCGCCGGATGTAAGTGTCAAAAAGACAGCCAAAAGAGTTTGATATGAGAATAAATCTAAAGTTAAAATATAGGGTAGAAATGCACCTATTTGCAGGAAATGTAGTCTTGATTTTCAAAATTGTCTTTCAAGGCTTGCATGTCTACATTAAAACATTCTTCTTCATACTGCATTAATATATGCTACTTTTAAACTTTCATGCAGAGAAGGAAATCACAACTAAAAAAATCACTAATTTTTTCATACGGTGTTGATCTGGAAATTTTTGCCTCGGCATTTTGATGGTGTGGGCGTGTGGCACCGAATGGAGATAAGCGTCTCGACAGACGTTACAATATTTGAACAATGATGACAAAAACTGTTTTCTCTGTCGTGTCCGTGTGTCGAAAATTGTTATGCGCTTATTTTTTTATTTGATTTTGTGCGTGGCATATAATTGCTATGCGCAGAGGACGTTTGAGCAGTGCGCAATTGCACAAGCGCGCACCTTAGAGAGAACGTTGGTCACACGGCTGCGCGAGCATCACAGCTAACGTTAGCCATGCTGCTACCTCTCTGCTCGGGGAGGACGTATACGTATGTGACGTATGACGTGACAGTATGTGACGTGTGTAAGAAGGTGCGCTTGCTGTCTGTGAGAGGGAGACACAGGAAAGAGTGAGAAGAGCCTGTCGTGTAATGCCAGCAGCTAAAAGCAACTGCATGAGAATCCACAGACCTGTGGATGTGTTGAAGGTGTGCTGGAAAATGCGGAACGGAAATTAGTGAGCAGAAGAAAAGTGGAATGTATTATTTAAATAGGTGCGTTGGAAAACACGGAGCAGAGTTGTTGTTTTTTTTACTGGATCTGGATCGGCATTTTCCCATGCCTTGCCGATACGCATTTTTTGGCAAATATCGGCAGCCAATCCGATCCAAATATCGGATCGGGACATCCCTAATCTGGATCGGCATTTTCCCATGCCTTGGGAAAATGCCACGCATTTTTTGGCAAATATCGGCGGCCGATCCGATCCAAATATCGGATCGGGACATCCCTAATATATATATATATATATATATATACAAAAAAACTATGAATGAACACATGTGGAGCTATGTATTCAACAAAAAAAGGTGAAACAACTGAAAACATGTTTTATATTCTAAATAGCCACCCTTTGTTCTGATTACTTTTTCGCACATTTTTGGCATTCTCTCGATGAGCTTCAAGAGGTAGTCAGTCACCTGAAATGGACTTCACCTCACAGGTGTGCTTGAAGCTCATCAAGAGAATGCCAAGAGTGTGCAAAGCGGTAATCAGAGCAAATGGTGGTTATTTTGAAGAAACTAGAATACAAAACAAGTTTTCAGTTATTTCACTTTTTTTTGTTAAGTACATAACTCCACATGTGTTCATTCATAGTTTTGATGCATTCAGTGACAATCTACAATGTAAATAGTCATGAAATTAAGAAAACACATTGAATGAGAAGGTGTCCAAAATTTTATATCATCTTAATCATGATTTAAAATTTTGATTATTATTATTTTCGGCTTGCAAAATTCAAATGAACACAAATGCAATTTTATTGTCAGAATGTCATCCAGAAACATTTGTTAAAAGTGTTTTACTTGATTGCACGTCATGTATTTGTTCAAAGCTTGGCAACAGTTGAACTAAAGTCCAGTCAGGGTGTATTTTGGAGTGAAATTATTCTATTTTTACTGACATATGCGTTGATGGGATCACTCATGCTGCTTTTCAGCTGATGGATTTCACAACCCACTTAAAAAGGGAACTGCACTTATTTTTTATTTTGCCTATCTTTCACAATTATTATGAGACAAGAAGACACTTTTTTTTTTTTTCATTCTAACTTGGAATAATCTGCTCGTTCTAGGTAACTAGCAATGGAGCTAATAGGAGCAATCTATTCTACCTCTAAATAAATTTAAAAATGCATCCAAAAACCTCCAACAATACTTCATATACGTTACGTAACCTGCAAAATAACCAAGCTGTGGCGACATTGTTATTGTAAGAGCGAACACTGAGGAACTGTTTTTGTTGCGTGGTAACACATCGCCTTGTGACGGAATGCTACACATTTGTGTAAGCTAGCTTTTAGCCTCAACAGCTGAATGGCTTTTGAGTTTGTAATGTACAACACAATGCAATAAAACACCGATCTGTACTGACTGAAAAAATGAACAATCATATTACAGTATCTGTAAAGTGTTAGCCCACATTTCATGTTTTGTTTGTACAAGATCAACATTATAGTGACTTACTTGATGGACAATTGTTTGTTCGGTGAAGCTGGCCGGGGACGTTTTCCACTTGATTTTGGGAATGCATGCCATTTCTGTTGGCATAGCTTGGCTCCAAGTTTCACATTTACAGCGTCTAATTATGCTGACTTCACTCTCTCGGTTTCCGTCTGCTTCAACGTTTCACCCTTCTTTCCTGCTCGCTTCGATAACCAGTAGTTCATCCTCCGTATATTCAGCTTCAAAAAGATTAGGTTGTGAATCCTCATTTGTCCCTTTGTTACCAAGTCTGCCATGATTAGAAAACACTCACGTTTGTTTCCGGAAGTAGGAACACACATTTGTTGGCGGAAGTCAGACGTGTGATGCTATGGAAACGGAAATAAATTAGTTCCAGCAGTGCTTAAAATGATACATTTTACTTAATTTTATATAGACTTGCAGTGTGTTTATAGATCGATGGATGGTTTTGAAGTTGTTTTAGAGGGCTTTGAGGGCTACAACAATGACTTTCATTAGCTGCATTTTCCAAGCGTAATCATTTTTAAAATCCTAAAAAAAATAAAAAAAGACATGTATTATTGTCTCTCATAATGTTTGTGAATGATAGGTAAAATAAAAAAAAAAGGGCAGTTCGCCTTTAAAGTCCACTGGATAGGCTTTACCTTCCATGTGACTCTGAACAGGATTTATAGAAAAGGAATGAATGAGTGCATACAGTTAGGTCCGGTATTTGTACAGTTTTATGAGTTTGTCTTTATACACAACAGAAATGGATTTGAAATAAAACAATCTGAAAGTGATTCTACTACAGAATTGGGGGTTTCTACAAAATATGACATTTACCATTTAGGAATTACAGCAATTTTATGCAGACAACCTATTTTCATGGGCTAAATACAATTTGTGTAATTGACAAAACTTCAAACAAAACCATAATTTTTAATACATATATAATACATCCTTTGTAGTCAACAAATGACTGAAGTGTGGAGCCAACAGATGATTTGGGTTTGGAGTAAGTGTTGGCCCTGCGATGAGGTGGCGACTTGTCCAGGGTGTACCCCGCCCACCGCCCGAATGCAGCTGAGATAGGCTCCATCGCCCTCCGCGACCCCGTAAGAGACAAGCGGTAGGAAATGGATGGATGGAGAGTCAAATCAATCATTTTGGGGGGATAATTTTGTAACAAACATGTCCATTCAACAACAGCTGGAGCCTCGACCCTTAACCGATCGTAACAGAGTAGGAGTGGTTGGTTAGTGGAGCAGGCTGTAGAATCCAAACGTTTCGTCCAAGAGTAGAAGAATGCAGATTTACGCCCCACACAACTTGAGATATATTTGTGGAGTATTTTAGTAAAATATTTATACTATAGCGCACTAATGGCATCCGATATCATTTCAAAATCACATGATATGAGCAGGATGACCCCTTTTATGCAGGGTCGAATGGAACTAAGTTTTATTAATAAATAAATCTTAAAATAGTTACCTGAATGTGTCATTAATTAGGGTTGGATTAAAGTTATAAGGATTATTAAATGTGTCATTAATTTATTTAATGTAAAAGTACTTTTAATTGTTTAATTATTTAATTAATTATTTTGTGACTAATTATTTCATCATTTAAATCATTATTGGTTTAAATTTAGACGTATTTCATTATATAAATCATGATTTTTTTTGTATATTTTATAAAAATATGTGGCACTGGCAACACTTAATTGTATTTGTCAAACTCAGCTGTCAAAATAAATGATGAAGTTCAGGTTCATGAAACCATCAAATTAATTATTAAATAATGAAATCATCAATGATGAAATCAATTAATCAAATGATGAAATAATTAAACATTTTTGAAGATGATTTTGAGGTGGCCACTTGTCCAGGGTGTACCCCGCCTTCTGCCCGAATGCAGCTGATATAGGCTCTAGCACCCCCGCGACCCCAAAAGGGACAAGCTGTAGAAAATGGATAGATGGATGGATTTAAAAATGAAATGTAATAATGTATTCAAATAAACCAATACAATTCTAATAAATTAGTGACACATTTAATAACACATTTCTTTATCTAAAGGGGAACTTCACTTTTTTTGGAATTATATCATTCACAATCATTATGTTAGACAAGAACACATGTTTTTCTCTTTTTAAGCATTCTAAATAGTAAATAAATGCGATAAAATGTCTGCTTACAATGAAGCCTATGGGAGTTGCTTTATTCTGCCTGTAAAGTGTTTAATAAAATGTCCTAACACTTCCATTAATTTCACAAACGCATCCATACTTGCCAATCCTCCCGATTTTCCGGGGAGACTCACGAATTTCAGTGCCCCTCCCGAAAATCTCCCGGGGGCAAAGCATTCTCCCGAATTTCTCCCGATTTCCACCCGGACAACAATATTGGGGGCATGCCTTAAAGGCACTGCCTTTGGCGTCCTCTCTCACCTGAAAAGGAGACTATTATATATGTCTCCGTTATCCATAGGTTTATCTATAACCCATAAAGTAGGCAGGCCCGGAGCTATTTCTCAGCGTGTGTTTATTCCAGCCGGCACGTTAATACACTGACACACAACATCCGGATTCCCATCATGCATTGCTTCAAAACTACGGCAAGTAGTAATGTCCAAAAACAAAACAGAGACGAAGCAGAAGAACGAAGAATAGACATGGCAACAACGAGTAAGAAGAAGTACGCTCGCAAGTTCCAAAATGATTGGAAAAAATAATTTCAGTTTATCCAGGACAGCTCGAAGGGGAAGGGGTATGCTGCCTGCACATTTTGTAGATCAGACTTCTCCATTGAACACGGTGGCCGAACGGATATACTCATTCATGAACAAATGATTTATAAATATATAAAAGGTAGTTGGTGCCTGTCGTGGGGGTAATCCTAGAACCCGTTGGTGGACACCAGCGGTGAGGGATGCCGTCAAGCTGAAGAAGGAGTCCTATCGGGTTCTTTTGGCTCATGGGACTCCTGAGGCAGCGGACAGGTACCGACAGGCCAAGCGGTGTGCAGCTTCAGCGGTTGCGGAGGCAAAAACTCGGACATGGGAGGATTCGGTGAAGCCATGGAAAACGACTTCTGGACGGCTTCGAAGCGATTCTGGACCACCATCCGCCGCCTCAGGAAGGGGAAGCAGTGCACTATCAACACCATGTATGGTGAGGATGGTGTTCTGCTGACCTCGACTGCGGATGTTGTGGCTCGGTGGAGGGAATTCTTCGAAGACCTCCTCAATCCCACCAACACGTCTTCCTATGAGGAAGCAGTGCCTGGGGGATCTGCGGTGGGCTCTCCTATTTCTGGGGATGAGGTTGCTGAGGTAGTTAAAAAGCTCCTCGGTGGCAAAGCCCCGGGGGTGGATGAGATCCGCCCGGAGTTCCTTAAGGCTCTGGATGCTGTGGGGCTGTCTTGGTTGACAAGACTCTGCAGCATCGCGTGGACATCGGGGGCGGTACCTCTGGATTGGCAGACCGGGGTGGTGGTTCCTCTCTTTAAGAAGGGGAACCGGAGGGTGTGTTCTAACTTTCGTGGGATCACACTCGTCAGCCTTCCCGGTAAGGTCTATTCAGGTGTACTGGAGAGGAGGCTACGCCGGATAGTCGAACCTCAGATTCAGGAGGAACAGTGTGGTTTTCGTCCTGGTCGTGGAACTGTGGACCAGCTCTATACTCTCGGCAGGGTCCTTGAGGGTGCATGGGAGTTTGCCCAACCAGTCGACATGTGCTTTGTGGACTTGGAGAAGGCATTCGACCGTGTCCCTCGGGAAGTCCTGTGGGGAGTGCTCAGAGAGTATGGGGTATCGGACTGTCTGATTTTGGCGGTCCGCTCCCTGTATGATCAGTGTCAGAGCTTGGTCCGCATTGCCGGCAGTCATTCGGACACGTTTCCAGTGAGGGTTGGACTCCGCCAAGGCTGCCCTTTGTCACCGATTCTGTTCATAACTTTTATGGACAGAATTTCTAGGCGCAGTCAAGGCGTTGAGGGGATCCGGTTTGGTGGCTGCAGGATTAGGTCTCTGCTTTTTGCAGATGATGTGGTCCTGATGGCTTCATCTGGCCAGGATCTTCAGCTCTCGCTGGATCGGTTCGCAGCTGAGTGTGAAGCGACTGGGATGAGAATCAGCACCTCCAAGTCCGAGTCCATGGTTCTCGTCTGGAAAAGGGTGGAGTGCCATCTCCGGGTTGCGGAGGAGACCCTGCTCCAAGTGGAAGAGTTCAAGTACCTCGGAGTCTTGTTCACGAGTGAGAGAAGAGTGGATCGTGAGATCGACAGGCGGATCGGTGCGGCGTCTTCAGTAATGCGGACGCTGTATCGATCCGTTGTGGTGAAGAAGGAGTTGAGCCGTAAGGCAAAGCTCTCAATTTACCGGTCGATCTACGTTCCCATCTTCACCTATGGTCATGAGCTTTGGGTTATGACCGAAAGGACAAGATCACGGGTACAAGCGGCCGAAATGAGTTTCCTCCGCCGGGTGGCGGGGCTCTCCCTTAGAGATAGGGTGAGAAGCTCTGTCATCCGGGGGGAGCTCAAAGTAAAGGCGCTGCTCCTCCACATCGAGAGGAGCCAGATGAGGTGGTTCGGGCATCTGGTCAGGATGCCACCCGATCGCCTCCCTAGGGAGGTGTTTAGGGCACGTCCGACCGGTAGGAGGCCACGGGGAAGACCCAGGACATGTTGGGAAGACTTTGTCTCCTGGCTGGCCTGGGAACGCCTCGGGATCCCCCGGGAGGAGCTGGACGAAGTGGCTGGGGAGAGGGAAGTCTGGGCTTCCCTGCTTAGGCTGCTGTCCCCGCGACCTGACCTCGGATAAGCGGAAGAAGATGGATGGATGGATATATAAGAAATACTTGAAAATATATACACCACCCCCCGCTACCTCAACACCCCCTCATCTCCCGAATTCAGAGGTCTCAAGGTTGGCAAGTATGAACGCATCACGACGTTCACCTTTTCTTTCAACAACATTGTGACATAGTGGATGGACTTGGTAGTCATCACTCGTCTCAACAAGTATAATTCACTTCATTATGTTATTGGTTTGCTAGCATTTATAAGAGTACTGGTTTCATTTTGTATCAGATAAATGTATTACTTGAACTGTTGCAAGATACTTACGTGTGGTAGCAGCTTAGCTTCAGAAATGTTTGGGGCGGAGCCTACAGGCATTTCCTGGTTTTGTGAGGTTGATGATGTCATCACAGACAACATCAGATCATACCAACTCACAGGGGGTAGTTTGTTTTCTATTTAAATTAATCTTAGGTTTGTTTCAGAGAGATATGAGGGTTAGATAGCAATAGTATCTTTGCGTTCCTCTTTTAACACTATGACGACATGCTATTGTAGCCTAACTTTTTGACGCTTAGAAATGTTAGATTATGTTGGTAAGCAAACCTGTGGGCAAAAGTGGCGCGCGCCAGGTAGTATGGGAAGTCGTATAAAAAAGCAGAAAAGGTATTGCGTGGGGCTATTTTGTTGTGAACAATTCAGATTCACATGCTTTCCTTCCTTGATTTGAATGAGTAAGATTATTTGCTTTGTTCTTTTGATTAGTGATGGGTTGATGAGGCGTCATGAAGCGTTTCGACACATTGCAAAACTGTATTGATACTGTGTCGATACTGTGTCACTAAATACTGACATCTGCTGGACATTAAAAATCCCTACAGGCAACCTATGGACCGACTCAACTGACACTGATTTTATGACCTAGTATATACAATAATATAAACCAAGTCATTGTATTTCATTTAGGATTATTTCATATCTTCATTTGAATAAAAATATATATAGATATTTTTTTAGATACAGTCAATAAACAATGTGAACATGTATCATAACAGGGAAATCTAAGAGAACGTGTTGTGAATGAGGATGCTTGTGGACTGGGATTATTATTATTTTTTTTACACATTTTTATTAAAAAAAAAAAAAGTTTTTCCAACGTATTACATTTTAGACGATTTCTCTTCTTAGTTATTATTTCTCCGGCTGTAGAAAAGACCCGCTCACAGGGCACAGAGGAGGCATCAGTGCGACACAGTTCGCGTATCAGTCACGTGACCGAAACAGCTCATGATCGGTCACGTGACTTTCTAAAAGCGGTACGCGCACCGACACAGGGTTTTGCTCTATGAGCTCGACGCATGCGCCGATGCATCGGTGTTGCCGGACCCATCACTACTTTTGATTGTTTAAGTAGCTATTTAGAGTTTTTGTTTGGTTTTACATGTGTTTAAGACAGGCTTTGTCTTCCTATCATTTGGCCCTCGGACGCCACGTTACAACAAACATCACTGATTATTACTCACTGGAGACTTCATGGGAGACTACAAACATAATAAAACATCACTTACTGTGCAATGTCTGCTCTAACTGGGATGCTGACTATAAGGATGTTCATATATTCCCGTTTAGATGAAAAATGACTCATAACCCTCACAAAGTAAAAAAAAAAAAAAAAAAAAAAAGGGGTGAAGGGGCTGCAACCAAGTGTCTTTTCATGTCTTTCTTTTCTTTTCTTTTCTCCCCTACCCCCCTCTCCCTTGTGGAGGGGGGGGAGGGGGGGGGCACAGGTCCGGTGGCCATGGATGAAGTGCTGGCTGTCCAGAGTCGGGACCCGGGGTGGACCGCTCGCCTGTGCATCGGTTGGGGACATCTCTGCGCTGCTGACCCGTCTCCGCTCGAGATGGTCTCCTGCTGGCCCCACTATGGACTGGACTCTCACTATTATATTAGAGCTACTATGGACTGGACTTTCACAATATTATGTCAGACCCACTCGACGTCCATTGCATCCGGTCTCCCCTAGGGGGGGCACATATGCGGTCCCCTCCAAGGTTTCTCATAGTCATTCACATCGACGTCCCACTGGGTTGTGAGTTTTTCCTTGCCCTTATGTGGGCTCTGAACCGTGGATGTCCTTGTGGCTTGTGCAACCCTTTGAGACACTTGTGATTTAGGGCTATATGAATAAACATTGATTGATTGATTGATTTCTTGCCAATCATGTGTCTAAACTGGATGTCAATGTTGACATTAGTGAGTTAATATTCTTGTCATGAAAGGTAAATGGGCGGTGACGTGCGGCGAGGTTGATGGCTGGTGAGGCACTGACTTCATCACAGTCAGATTTACAAACATATGAACCCTAAAGAGTATCTTATTCACCATTTGATTGGCAGCAGTTAACGGGTTATGTTTAAAAGCTCATACCAGCATTCTTCCCTGCTTGGCACTCAGCATCAAGGGTTGGAATTGGGGGTTAAATCACCAAAAATGATTCCCGGGCGCGGCGTCGCTGCTGCCCACTGCTCCCCTCACCTCCCAGGGGGTGAACAAGGGGATGGGTCAAATGCAGAGGACAAATTTCATTACACCTAGTGTGTGTGTGACAATCATTGGTACTTTAACTTAACTTTAACTTTACACATACAAACTGTAGCACACAAAAAAGCACATTTAATTAAAAAAATGTTATTATGGTCTTACCTTTACCTATAAATGAAGTCCACAACTTAAGCCCTCACTTAAACTTTCCACGTGCAAGATTGAATCTATTTAAAAAAGTGTAACCGAGGGTTTATAAATGTCGCCTATACTGTGTATGAAACTACAAAATAACAAACACGGAGGCTCCAGTTTACACGAGGACCACTTTATTTACGTTCTTTCAAAAACCTACGCTCCACTCCGTGTCATCACTTCCGCTCTTAGCACCTTCAAAATAAGAGCTCAAGGCATATACTGTATAACATCGCATAACAGGAACTTAATATCACAAAGAGAAAAGCCCATGAAAATAGGTTACAAAATTTATTTAATAAGAAGCCAAAAAGTGCAAAAACAATAATGTTCGTGTTGGAGGAGTTGTGAATTAGATACACCTGCAGTCTGCAGTGTACCTAATGTTGTGGCCCTGCAGTCATTCACAACTCCTCCAACACGAACATTATTGTTTTTGCACTTTTTGGCTTCTTATTAAATAACTTTTTTAAATAGATTCAATCTTGCACATGGAAAGTTTAAGTGTGGGCTTTAGTTGATATAACAATTCTACGGCGGGTGTGCAGGAGGCGGGATTACTGGAGCCTCAGCCAGTGCGTCTTTTGCAGCCGTTTTATGATCGCTCAGCACAAGAAATACGTCACACACATACAGTTGTTGACAAAATACACTGTACATTATATACCTCAGCTAACTAAACTATGGAAATGTATAATATAATTCATATAGCAATACGGTCTCACTGCACAGCAGGACAGCAGTTAGCCGAGTCCGGAATCCATGTTGAGGCACAACGCAGTGACGTGCCTCAACTGGCTGCTGTTCACCGCACCGTCTCTTCTCAGTATATGAACGGCAAATGTGAAAATTCAGCGATTTTAAATAAAAATAATCTAAAACTGGTGAAGTTAAATGGAAAATACCTTTATAGTATAATTACTGGATACATATAACAATTTAATTATTTTTTTTTCTTTTTACATTTTTTTTCTTGCCTCTAGTGACTGCACGCCACTATAAATGGGGTATTGTTGGCGCTTTTTAAATTAGAAGGCTTTATTGGTGGAATAGAGTACCTCCCATTGACTCTATTATAAGCTAACTTTTATTTACTAGTTAGAATGCATTAAAAACAATAAGTGTACCTTCTGCCCGATTGCAACTGTGATAGGCTCCAGCACCCCCTCGCGACCCCGAAAAGGGACAGGCGGTAGAAAACGGATGGATGGATGGACGGACATCTATCTTGTTGTTTTACATAATGATTGTGAATGATAGACAAAATTCCAAAAAGTTACGATTAATGACAAACGAAGTAATGACTGTATTTTAAAATATTTGTTTTTTTTTTTAACGTTGTTTCATTTGACCCTCCGTACCTTTTAGGTAGAATGTGTATTGGGACAAAAGATGAAATTGATATTATTTTCCAAGATAGTTCTTCCTGTAATCAGTAGAACCGAAGACAAAATTGCAATAGCATTATTATGTGCACTGACTGGATGCATTTTGAGTGGGGCAGTTTTAAATTCTAGTGGGATCTGATCAATCCAGGAATGTTATGCTTTGGCTCATAAACTGGGTCGGACTTATCAAGCATGGAGTCCCGGGAGAACACAGTGACAATTTGCGGTCGCAGAGGAGCATTTGTGTACACATCTGCCTCAGCTGCTACACACATCTGTTTAACTACTTTATATACATGTTGCAGCTCAGCACAGTGTCCTGTTATGGCTGTATGAAAAGAGATTATGAAATACAGAAAGAAAGCGTGCAATCCTCTCTGCTAATGTTGAGGAAAAGGTGAACAGGGCTGGACGTCGGAGAGGAGGATGCACCTAGTTCATATTTTCAAAAGTCCCCTTGCTGAGGGAGTTGACTTTAAAGCAGGTGTAGCAGAAGAAAAGACATAAGCAGGAGAAGGCGGTAGCAGACTGACACACGACCGACTCGCCCTTTTAAAGACTCTTGGTTCAGCTCTCCATGGATGTGGGAACCACGCGGGGACGCAGAGGATAATGTGTGACTGTTGCGGTTGGAGCACATGTCGTAGAGGTTTCCTGAAAACTGCATCTTCTTGGATTCCTGGCGGAGAGACTCCCACACAGTCGCTGCTTCTTCCGGACAGCCGGCCATCGCTGCGTTGGCACAGTCATGAAACTCATCCCAAGACCTGCAGATAAAAAATTAACATGAAGTGTCTTATTAATATTATTTGGTGGGTGGAGGACAACACATGGGTCCGCGGGAGTACGAGTCTCTGAAGTCAAACAACCCAACAACTCAGAATTTCATCAGCGGTTTTGGGGAAAGTTGCCCAGAACCTTTAAGTAGGAACTTAAAGGCCTACTGAAATGCGATTTTCTTATTTAAACGGGGATAGCAGGTCCATTCTATGTGTCATACTTGATCATTTCGCAATATTGCCATATTTTTGCTGAAAGGATTTAGTAGAGAACATTGACGATAAAGTTCGCAACTTTTGGTCGCTTATAAAAAAGCCTTGCCTGTACCGGAAGTAGCAGACGATATGCGCGTGACGTCACAGGTTGTGGAGCTCCTCACATCCGCACATTGTTTACAATCATGGCCACCAGCAGCGAGAACGATTCGGACCGAGAAAGCGACGATTTCCCCATTAATTTGAGCGAGGATGAAAGATTCGTGGATGAGGAAAGAGAGAGTGAAGGACTAGAGGGCAGTGGGAGCGATTCAGATAGGGAAGATGCTGTGAGAGGTGGGTGGGACCTGATATTCAGCAGGGAATGACTAAAACAGTAAATAAACACTCTATTAGCCACAACACAACCAGGCTTATATTTAATATGCCACAAATTAATCCCGCATAACAAACACCTCCCCCCTCCCGTCCATATAACCCACCAATACAACTCAAACACCTGCACAACACACTCAATCCCACAGCCCAAAGTACCGTTCACCTCCCCAAAGTTCATACAGCACATATATTTCCCCAAAGTCCCCAAAGTTACGTACGTGACATGCACATAGCGGCACGCACGTACGGGCAAGCGATCAAATGTTTGGAAGCCGCAGCTGCATGCGTACTCATGGTACCGCGTCTGCGCATCCAGCTCAAAGTCCTCCTGGTAAGAGTCTCTGTTGTCCCAGTTCTCCACAGGCCAATGGTAAAGCTTGACTGCCATCTTTCGGGAATGTAAACAATGAAACACCGGCTGTGTTATCCGGCACAACAGTCAGGGGTTGCATTCTACGGCGGGGGTGCGTTATCCGGCACAACACCTGCCGCAATACACCGCTTCCCACCAACAGCTTTCTTCTTTGCTGTCTCTATTGTTCATTGAACAAATTGCAAAAGATTCACCAACACAGATGTCCAGAATACTGTGGAATTTTGCGATGAAAACAGACGACTTAATAGCTGGCCACCATGCTGTCCCAAAATGTCCTCTACAATCCGTGAAGTCATCATACCGAGACGTTTTCAGCAGGATAAATTTAAAATTGCACTTTAGTAAGCTAACCCGTCCGTATTGGCATGTGTTGCAATGTTAAGAATTCATCATTTATATATAAACTATCAGACTGCGTGGTCGGTAGTAGTGGGTTTCAGTAGGCCTTTAATAATAACCTAGGTGCCTATTCTCCCATGTAATTGAGTAAAAAAGCTGTACAATTGCGCAGATTCTCCCTCTTGACTTAAATCAGTCACTGCGTGCCTTCATTCGAGATGCGTAACCCTTGAATCTGGCCTTTCCTGTATTCTCCCATTGTCTTAAGTACTTTTGCTCTTATGCGCTTCTGAGGCTGGAATGAGCCCAGCGCTCATGGAGGGTGAAACATTATATTGCATTTAAGTCCCATCTTAAAACTCATTTGTATACTCTAACCTTTAAATAGATCTCCTTTTCGACCAGTTGATCTGCCGTCTCTTTTCTGCTCTGCCCCCCTCTCCTGCATGGAGAGGTTATCAGGTGACCACAGATGCAGTGCTGATTGTTCAAAGTCAGGACCTGGGGTGGACCACTGCTCTGTGCATCAGTTGGGGACGTCTCTGCGCTGCTGACTTGTCTCCATTCAAGGAGATCCCCTGCTGGCCCCCCTATGGACTGGACTCTCACACTATTAACTACATCCACTCGACATCCATTGTCACTATATCTTGCTGTTCTATCCGCCATGTTTGTTTGTATTGGCATCACTATGTGACGTCACAGGAAAATGGACGGGTGTATATAACGATGGTTAAAATCAGGCACTTTAAAGCTTTTTTTAGGGATATTGCGTGATGGGTAAAATTTTGAAAAAAACTTCGAAAAATAAAATAAGCCACTGGGAACTGATTTTTAATGGTTTTAACCCTTCTGAAATTGTGATAATGTTCCGCTTTAACTGTTTGCTGTCATTCTCTCTCTTGAAAACACACGCACACACAAACAGCAGTCTAAGCCCATCCTAACGCACCACAGCTTTACAAACGTGTACTAAACAGAACTCTTAACATCACAAATAACATCAGGGTGGTTATAAAATAGGTCAACAAAAGTATATTCTACATCTAGCCAGTAGAATGACCATGACAACACACCTGCACATGACACGCACTACTTGGATTGATACAGCCTTTTTCTAATTTAAAGTTAATATTTTTCATGGATTTCAATGGCATTCACAAGTGTTGGTGAAACTCCATGTTCCATAATTGTCACACTCACATAGTTCAGTCCCTGCTTTCTGTTCCGCCGTGGACTCAAATCTGGGTGGTCTGGCATGAGAGACGAGCGGACTAGCTACCGAGCTAAAAGCCAGAGCTATCAACTTGGCGGTCAGCACTGCTCTTAAAGTTGTCATGGAGTAAGGTTTTCTTCTTAGGTTCCGTCTAGTCCAGGGGTGTCAAAGTAATTTTAGCTCAGGGGCCGCATGGAGGAAAATCTATTCCTATTCCTAACTTCCGGAATGATAAAATCATGGCATGATAACATAAAAATAAAAACAACTCCAGGTCTTTTTCTTTGTTTAACTTTGGCCAAAAATAGAACAAGCACATTCTGAAAACGTACAAATCACAAATAATCCTCTGGACAAAACACTTCAAGTTTGTTGGAAATTCTGAGGAAATTGGTGCAGCTTCAAAAACACAATGAGCTTAGAGTTGGCCCCAGTGTATCTACAAAGACAGGATTAAACTTTAAGTGACAGTCTTTACGGGATTGAACAAAAAACACAACATGTAAACTCTTCTAGGTATCAAATACCTCCTTTGTCATGTCCACATATCAATCCAGTGCTACCTCAACAAACCGTAAGAAACGGAAGTAAAAACTATTCAAAAGGGTTATGTTCACCTTTCTTGTGTTTGACAGAGACATTTTGGGGCAACAAGGGTGCCAAATGACGATGTGTTTGAAGCAGAAGACATAAAACGGCAGGTTTTAAGTTTCATTTGGGTCGAGGAGGAGGAGCTACAGTTACCCTTTACTGTGTACCTCTTGTTTGGCCGCGCTATAAACCGTTTGCTTGCCTAACAGAATCACCAGTGGACAAATTTAGAACAGCAGTTTCTTTCGTTTAAAAAAAAAACAGCTCATTTTAATACTTGGCTAACTCATTACGCGGGCCGGATAAAACCGGTTTGCGGGCCTGATCCAGCCGTACGTTTGTCACCCCTGGTCTAGTCGATGTCGACCTTGGATGATATCATGCACCAGTTATCTCCACTCTGCTCTTTCTACCACTCTATCTCTTAGCTCAGCTAATGTCATTCCTGTTGTTTTTGAAATTCCTTCCATCCACCTTTGCCTTTGTCTTCCTTTTTAACGTTTCCCCTTACATTTTCCAAGCATGATGTATTTTCCTAAGTTGTTGTTTCTTCTCATGATATGGCCGAAATAACCTAGCTGTTGTTTAATGATCCTGTCTAATGATGAAATGCTTGGTTTAATTTTCTCTAGCACTTCTTTATTTCAGATTCGTTTTGTCCACACAATTTTCAAGATTCTGCGCCAACACCATAACTCAAAGGCAAGTATTTTTCGTGAGTCTTGTTTTTTCAGTGTCCAACTTTCACTTCCGTACGTTGCTATTGGGAATATTAAAGTCTCTACCATTTTGATCTTGGTGCTTAGAAGATTGTGGTTGCTCTTGTAAGTCATACTTGCCAACCCTCCCGGATTTTCCGGGAGACTCCCGAAATTCAGCGCCTCTCCCGAATACCTCCCGGGACAAATTTTCTCCCAAAAATCTCCCGAAATTCAGGCGGAGCTGGAGGCCACGCCCCCTCCAGCTCCATGCGGACTTGAGTGACGTGTCGACAGCCTGTTTTCACTTCCGCTTTCCCACAATATAAACAGCATGCCTGCCCAATCACGTTATAACTGTAGAAGGATCGAGGGCGAGTTCTTGGTTTCTTATGTGGGTTTATTGTTAGGCAGTTTCATTAACGTCCTCCCAGCGCGGTAACAACACACAACAACAGCAGTCACGTTTTCGTCTACCGTAAAGCAGTTTGTCTGCCGTAAACAGCAATGTTGTGACACTCTTAAACAGGACAATACTGCCATCTACTGTACATGCATATGTGACAATAACATCTACGGCTTTTAGAGAGTCCAGTGCACAACTGCGCACACAACAAGGAGACAAAGCAGAAGAACGAGGAAGATACAGCCATGGCGACGCCGACGACGAGTAAGATGAAGAAATACGCTTGTAAGTTCCAAGCCGCAGCTGCGATTGGACCTGCATAGCCTCCGGGAAGAAGTAGTGGACTACCAAGTGCTTGGCAGTGAAGATCTTCCTCAGGAAGCAAGGATTGACCGGTTTTGGGCCATGAAATGTTTTGATGAAATCACTTTTGTGCGTGCCACACAGCTTTGCATCATCAGAGAGGGTGTTCAGCATAGTTAGAAAAATAGTGACAGAGAATAGAACAAGGATGGACAATTCAACCCTTAACTCAACAATGAGTAGATGAGTGTTATGTGTGTGTATATGTGTAAATAAATGAACACTGAAATTCAAGTATTTCTTTTATATATATATATATATATATATATATATATATATATATATATATATATATATATATATATATATATATATATATATATATAATAAAATAAATATATATATATAGCTAGAATTCACTGAAAGTCAAGTATTTCATATATATATATATATATATATATATATATATATATATATATATATGAAATACTTGACTTGATGAATTCTAGCTGTAAATATACTCCTCCCCTCTTAACCACGCCCCCAACCACACCCCCGCCCCCCCGTACATGCCCCCCCACCTCCCGAAATCGGAGGTCTCAAGGTTGGCAAGTATGTGCTCCACCCACCCCAGCATACGATGCGTGAAACACCGCAGAGGCCACAACAATGTATGTTTTTTTTAAATTTTGTTATTTTGTATTTATTTATTTATTTATTTATTGTAGCTGTAGAAATGACTGGTTGCATCAGTTCTGCTCTTTTAATGTCTTTACTGTCCTTTGTGTTCTTTGATGTTTGATGTTAACCTCTTACACACATGCTTTTGTGTGGTATGGCTATGAGGTTTTTTCCCCTTGGCCTCAGTCTGGACCCTCTCTCCAGGGGCCCAGGCTTAGACTGATTCCCCCCCATCCCCAGCTTTTACCTGTTTCTCACCTTTTTTGTAAGGGGCGCTGGAAGTTGGCAAACCCGTCAGCAATTCTGCTCTGTCTCCATGTAATGTTTGTCTGTTCTTGAATGGGATTGTGCTGAAAATCTTAATTTGCCCTCAGGGATTAATAAAGTATTTCTGATTCTGATTCTGATTCTGAATCTGATTAATTTGGACTGGTTATTAATTTATGGAGTTGTAATTGTTGCCATTGCCATTGTTATGCTTTTACTCCAGAGAATCGCAAAAATAACAAAGAGGTGAATATACAAAAAGAGTCTTTTCAATTTCACCAAAAAGCAAATAATAACCAAAAATGGCCGGAAGGTCCAGGATCATAAAAGCCTGCATGCACACTGTGCGAAGTTCGGAGGGGGGGGGAAATAAAAGACAATGCCGCGGGCGGGAGACAGTCAGTGACATGAAAGAATACAAAGAAAACATACAAAGACCCCGAGGTGAAAACAGCAGGACTGAGAACTCAAAAATACAAAACTTACAGAAGAGAAAAGGCACAAAAATAAACTCAACAAGCAGGAAGAGTGGAAGCGAGCTCAATTAGCGTGTAGGAACAATGTAGAGCAGGTGCGTGAGATCAGACTAAATTGGCAGAGTGTGATTGAAAACAGGTGTGTTCATCACTCCTGCCCTCCCCTGGGAACCATGGCAACTGAAGGAAAACACAGAAGGCACAGAGGAGACACAGCAGAAGGCATCAGAACACATATTTAACAGCCATCAGAGGGCTATTAAACAAACCCCGTTTCCATATGAGATGGAAAATTGTGTTAAATGTAAATATAAACGGAATACAATGATTTGCAAATCATTTTCAACCCATATTCAGTTGAATATGCTACAAAGACAACATATTTGATGTTCAAACTGATACATTTTTTATGTGCAAATAATCATTAATTTTAGAATTTGATGCCAGCAACACGTGACAAAGAAGTTGGGAAATGTGGCAATAAATACTGATAAAGTTGAGGAATGCTCATCAAACACTTATTTGGAACATCCCACAGGTGAACAGGCAAATTGGGAACAGATGGGTGCCATGATTGGGTATAAAAGTAGATTCCATGAAATGCTCAGTCATTCACAAACAAGGATGGGGCGAGGGTCACCACTTTGTCAACAAATACGTGAGCAAATTGTTGAACAGTTTAAGAAAAACCTTTCTCAACCAGCTGTTGCAAGGAATTTAGGGATTTCACCATCTACGGTCCGTAATATCATCAAAGGGTTCAGAGAATCTGGAGAAATCACTGCACGTAAGCAGCTAAGCCCGTGACCTTCGATCCCTCAGGCTGTACTGCATCAACAAGCGACATCAGTGTGTAAAGGATGTCACCACATGGGCTCAGGAACACTTCAGAAACCCACTGTCAGTAACTACAGTTGGTCGCTACATCTGTAAGTGCAAGTTAAAACTCTCCTATGCAAGGCGAAAACAGTTTATCAACAACACCCAGAAACGCCGTCGGCTTCGCTGGGCCTGAGCTCATCTAAGATGGACTGATACAAAGTGGAAAAGTGTTCTGTGGTCTGACGAGTCCACATTTTAAATTGTTTTTGGAAACTGTGGACGTCGTGCCCTCCGGACCAAAAAGGAAAAGAACCATCCGGATTGTTATAGGCGCAAAGTTGAAAAGCCAGCATCTGTGATGGTATGGGGGTGTATTAGTGCCCAAGACATGGGTAACTTACACATCTGTGAAGGCGCCATAAATGCTGAAAGGTACATACAGGTTTTGGAGCAACATATGTTACCATCCAAGCAACGTTACTATGGACGCCCCTGCTTATTTCAGCAAGACAATGACCCTGGCCCCATCCTTGTTTGTGAAAGACTGAGCATTTCATGGAATCTACTTTTATACCCAATCATGGCACCCACCTGTTCCCAATTTGCCTGTTCACCTGTGGAATGTTCCAAATAAGTGTTTGATGAGCATTCCTCAACTTTATCAGTATTTATTGCCACCTTTCCCAACTTCTTTGTCACGTGTTGCTGGCATCAAATTCTAAAGTTAATGATTATTTGCAAAAAAAAAAATGTTTATCAGTTTATGTTGTCTTTGTAGCATATTCAACTGGATATGGGTTGAAAATGATTTGCAAATCATTGTATTCCGTTTATATTTACATCTAACACAATTTCCCAACTCATATGGAAACAGGGTTTGTATATACAGTATAGTCGTGATCAAAGGTTTGCATACACTTGTGAAGGACATAATGTCATGGCTGTCTTGAGTTTCCCATAATTTCTACAACTTTGATTTTTTTTTGATAGAGTGATTGGAGCACATACTTGTTGGTCACAAAAAACATTCATGAAGTTTGGTTCTTTTATGAATTTATTATTGGTCTACTGAAAATGTGTCCAAATCTGCTGGGTCAAAAGTATACATACAGCAATGTTAATATTTGGTTACATGTCCATTGGCAAGTTTCACTGCAATAAGGCGCTTTTGGTAGCCATCCAAAAGCTTCTAGTTTAATTTTTTGACCACTCCTCTTGACAAAATTGGTGCAGTTCAGCTAAATTTGTTGGTTTTCTAACATAGACTTGTTTCTTCAGCATTGTCCACATGTTTAAATCGGGACTTTGGGAAGGCCATTCTAAAACATTAATTCTAGCCTGATTTAGCCATTTCTTTACCACTTTTGACATGTGTTTGGGGTCATTGTCCTGTTGGAACACCCAACTGCGCCCAAGACCCAACCTCAGGGCTGATGATTTTAGGTTGTCCTGAAGAATTTGGAGGTAATCCTCCTTTTTCATTGTCCCATTTACTCTCTGTAAAGCACCAGTTCCATTGGCAGCAAAACAGGCTCAGAGCATAATACTATCACCACCATGCTTGACGGTAGTTGTGGTGTTCCTGGGATTAAAGGCCTCACCTTTTCTCCTCCAAAGATATTGCTGGGTATTGTGGCCAAACAGCTCAATTTTTGTTTCATCTGACCACAGAACTTTCCTCCAGAACGTCTTATCTTTGCCCACCCCCCCACACACGCACACACACACCCCGCAGCCTGCCCGCCCCCATATTCCTAAACTGATGTACCAGCATTTCTTAAGGTACAAATATCACAGAATAACATTACAAAACTTCTCTGACAAAGTATGATCGTAATGTGAGACATTTTTGTTTTGTTAATGTCAAGGTTTACCCTAAATTGGCGGTGGGGCCGGGGTCGATATGACATCATCGCATGATTTACTATGATACATATAATCTTTAAAAAGGGATGTGAATATACATTTAAAACAAATCTGTTATTATTAAGTATAGTATTAACACATATATTTCTTAATTAATAATATTTTGTTGTATTTATTTTATTTCATTTATTTTTTCTTAAGAGATTTCTCCAATCCTTTTAGTCACAGGCTTGTAGGGATGATATAGCCTCTGTGTTTTTTTCCTAACCTAACGTATATTCTGCTCTAACCCGGTATTGAGCACTGTGTAACGGATAAACCACAGTAACCTCGAATATATATATATATATATATATATATATATATATATATATATATATATATATATACATATATATGTATATATATATATATGGCAACACTAAATTGGCCCTAGTGTGTGAATGTGAGTGTGAATGTTGTCTGTCTATCTGTGTTGGCCCTGTGATGAGGTGGCGACTTGTCCAGGGTGTACCCCGCCTTCCGCCCGAATGCAGCTGAGATAGGCTCCAGCACCCCCCGCGGCCCCAAAAAGGACAAGCGGTAGAAAATGGATGGATATATATATATATATATACAGTATATACATATATATATATATATATATATATATATATATATATATATATATATATATATATATATATATATATATATATATATATATATATATATATATATATATATGCCACACCACACACACCATTAGTTCAATAATAAGAGATTATGAAGGATTAAAAAAAATAGGGCAATCAAACACCTCAAGTGACAACATAGGGTTAATCTTTAAATGTTACTAAAATAAAGGTCAATTGCCTGTGTGTTTATAATTATGTAAAAAAAAGTTATATATTTTTGGGTGTGTCCTATTTTGAGAAAGCAGGGCAAAACCATATTTAGGACAATTAATTCCTACACACATTCATTGACAGATTAATTAGTGTTTACGTCTCATGAGGGATCTTCCCAGTCGCACAGACTGAATAGCCTCTTTATAGGAACACTTCACTTGAAACAGCTCAGCAACTGATAATATGTTTGCAAACATTATTTCCATCCAACCCATTTTCTACCGTTTGTCCCTCTCGGGGTCGCGTGGGTGCCGGAGCCTATCCCAGCTGCGCTGAGGCGAAAGGTGGGGTACACCCTGCACAAGTCGCCACCTCATCGTAGGACGCAATCATTTATTTATTCATTTAATCTGTGTCATGTGCTTGACAATACGTTTGAATTCCAAGGGAAATCAGATAAGATATGGAAGTTATATAAACCTGCCTCACCACATTTCTACTTAAGAAGCACACTTCATGCAAATGACCTTCAAGCTAAACCTTGTGAGCTACGCCTGGCTGACTACAAATGGCTGCTAATGCGTACCAACATAATGTGGCGACTTTTTTTTTCAGAGGAAACACTGGCAGAGTGATGACAAGGCCATTAGAGAGAAAGCTGGTAAAGAAAGCAGAAGCAGATGGTTCTGATGAAGAGAAAAAAAAATACTCTGCCGCAAAACACTCAAAACCTAAAGACATTTAAACACCTTCCGTGGAGATTCCCAACAATGAAAATCACATTTTAAGCTCATTACCGTGACAGGGTGATGCTTTTCTCTTGATGCAACACAAATAAAGAACACATTAAGCAGCAGACCGCTTAATTATCCTTTCACTGTACTAGTTTCAAACATTACTTATGTTGGAGCTGGAGATTATATTCTTGTTAAATGAAAGCAGGTGCACAGTAGCATACACATTTTCAATGTTTTTATCAACACAGAAAAACACACAAAAACTATTTGGCAGTGGGAGTGTGATGTGTGCACAAAAGACATAACCAACAAAATGCAGTGTTTTTTCATATTCAGATATTAGGAAAAAATGTTAATATTTTGCAAGTTATGTAAATATTTGTACTATACATAATTACGTATGAACAATGAACAAAAACACGACATTGATGTCTACAATTCAGTTCAATCCAATATGTTCAATAATATTTAATCTCCAAATTTTATATGAAAAAGTGAACAAATTGTTGTATAAAAAGTCCAAGGGGGAAACAAAGTATTTGCTACTCTATCTCCTACTGCAGTGAAGCCAGTGGTGTTCCAGCAAAGCCTTCACTGCTGGCCTAATGTAAATCATGATAATAGATTAATAAAAGTAAATTTTAATGTACAAACCCCGTTTCCATATGAGTTGGGAAATTGTGTTAGATGTAAATATAAACGGAATACAATGATTTGCTAATCCTTTTCAACCCATATTCAATTGAATGCACTACAAAGACAAGATATTTGATGTTCAAACTCATAAACTTTATTTTTTTTTGCAAATAATAATTAACTTAGAATTTCATGGCTGCAACACGTGCCAAAGTAGCTGGGAAAGGGCATGTTCACCACTGTGTTATATGACCTTTCCTTTTAACAACACTCAGTAAACGTTTGGGAACTGAGGAGACATATTTTTTAAGCTTCTCAGGTGGAATTCTTTCCCATTCTTGCTTAATGTACAGCTTAAGTTGTTCAACAGTCCGGGGGTCTCCGTTGTGGTATTTTAGGCTTCATAATGCGCCACACATTTTCAATGGGAGACAGGTCTGGACTACAGGCAGGCCAGTCTAGTACCCACACTCTTTTACTATGAAGCCACGTTGATGTAACACGTGGCTTGGCATTGTCTTGCTGAAATAAGCAGGGGCGTCCATGGTAACGTTGCTTGGATGGCAACATATGTTGCTCCAAAACCTGTATGTACCTTTCAGCATTAATGGCGCCTTCACAGATGTGTAAGTTACCTGTCATGACTTGGTCCTGGGTGTTTGCTTTTCCGGGATGCAACGGAAAGTTGGCTCGGGCGAGACGGGAATATAAGTACATTTTTATTTAAACACTATAACTACAAAACAAGGAAGTAAACAAAAGGCGCGCACAATGGCGGAGAACAAACTATGAAACCAAAAAGACTATAAACATGGAACAAAAACTTACTTTGGCATGGGACATAAAGCAGGATCTAAGAGGATGAAGAGTGTGTAGAGCATAATTGTGGGATGTCGTCAGAACGACAAACTGAAAACAATGAACTTAAATACTATAGACATGATTAACGAAAACAGGTGCGTGACTCAAAACGTGAAACAGGTGCGTGACGTGACAGGTGATAACTAATGGTTGCTATGGTGACAAAACAAAAGTGCACAAAAAGTCCAAAAACAAAACCGAACATGACCAAAACAAAAACATGATCACACAGACATGACATTACCCATGCCTTGGGCACTAATACACCCCCATACCATCACAGATGCTGACTTTTCAACTTTGCGCCTATAACAATCCGGATGGTTCTTTTCCTCTTTGGTCCGGAGGACACGACGTCCACAGTTTCCAAAAATAATTTGAAATGTGGACTCGTCAGACCACAGAACACTTTTCCACTTTGTATCAGTCCATCTTAGATGAGCTCAGGCCCAGCGAAGCTGACGGCGTTTCTGGGTGTTGTTGATAAACGGTTTTCACCTGGCATAGGAGAGTTTTAACTTGCACTTACAGATGTAGCGACCAACTGTAGTTACTGACAGTGGGTTTCTGAAGTGTTCCTGAGCCCATGTGGTGATATCCTTTACACACTGATGTCGCTTGTTGATGCAGTACAGCCTGAGGGATCGAAGGTCACGGGCTTAGCTGCTTACGTGCAGTGATTTCTCCAGATTCTCTGAACCCTTTGATGATATTACGGACCGTAGATGGTGAAATCCCTAAATTCCTTACAATAGCTGGTGGAGAAAGGTTTTTCTTAAACTGTTCAACAATTTGCTCACGCATTTGTTGACAAAGTGGTGACCCTTGCCCCATCTTTGTTTGTGAATGACTGAGCATTTCATAGAATCTACTTTTATACCCAATCATGGCACCCACCTGGTCCCAATTTGCCTGTTAACCTGTGGGATGTTCCAAATAAGTGTTTGATGAGCATTCCTCAACTTTATCAGTATTTATTGCCACCTTTCCCAACTTCTTTGTACGTGATGCTGGCATCAAATTCTAAAGTTAATGATTATTTGCACAAAAAAAAATGTTTATCAGTTTGAACATCAAATATGTTGTCTTTGTAGCATATTCAACTGAATATGGGTTGAAAATGATTTACAAATCATTGTATTCCATTTATATTTACATCTAACACAATTTCCCAACTCATATGGAAACGGGGTTTGTACTTTCCATAAAGTATTTATCATATTCTCTTCATGTCTTATTAGGCTCCAGTGTTGCTTGTTTTTACGTGAGAGCTTTTATCCAATCAGAATTCAGCTAGCTTGTTGCCAGCGCTGTATGAATTCTGCCGGATAGACAGTTGATAGACAGTTGTGATAGCCAATCAGATCACGAGTTGTTGACATTAGCCCATGTAGGTCGCCTTACGCTAAATGTGGCTGTGATTGGATTTTCACTTGTCACTACCAAGTGAGAATCCAATCACAAGTTGTAATTTGCGAAAAGCAGGAAGAAGTATACCCGGCCAACAGAGAAATCATCGGTTCTCACCTTTTTAACTCGCAAAGAAAAAGTTCAAGTATTTTATTTATTTATTTTTCCACAATTAATATGTTCTTTACAATTATTTTAATTTTGACAGTACCACGTAAGGTATGTTTTAAATGCTGATTTTTTAAATGTGCCAAAATATAGCCTGTTTTGTTCACTGTTGAGGTGATTCAATATACAGTAGTGCACAAGTGGGTTTCTGTATACTATTTCTCCAGCCCTGGTCACGTGGTGACATAAATTATGGTATTTTGAGGGGTATTTATTAAAGTCGGACTAAGTAGGACATCACTGAAGGCCGAGGTGGGAAACGCACAGCCCGCCACTGAGTGAAGTCAATATAAAACTGCTAAGCTGCTTTGGCATTCATTGAAAAAGTAAACAATGCACAATAAATGGTCAAAAACTATGAAAAAAACAAAAGGTTTTTAGACATAAAGTTTCGGCAAAAATATAAACCTAAATCGTATGGTCGTTTTAGAAACATGTCACAAAAGCGGCGTTTGAAGTGATGCTATATTAGCAGTTACCTTAATGGGCTTTTGAATTAACACAGCCTCGGTGCTGCGAAACCAAACTACAACTATTACAAATGACATGTTGACTCTGAATAGAAGTTGAGCAGAAACTAAGTCTAATTGTATCCATGAGGTAATATCAGTGACGTGCGGTGAGGTTCATGGCTGGTGAGGCACTGACTTCATCACAGTCAGATTTACAAACATATGAACCCTAAAGAGTATCTTATTCACCATTTGATTGGCAGCAGTTAACGGGTTATGTTTAAAAGCTCATACCAGCATTCTTCCCTGCTTGGCACTCAGCATCAAGGGTTGGAATTGGGGGTTAAATCACCAAAAATGATTCCCGGGCGCAGCGCCGCTGCTGCCCACTGCTCCCCTCACCTCCCAGGGGTTGAGCAAGGGGATGGGTCAAATGCAGAGGACAAATTTCATTACACCTAGTGTGTGTGTGACAATCATTGGTACTTTAACTTAACTTTAACTTTACACATACAAACTGTAGCACACAAAAAAGCACATTTAATAAAAAAAACATTATTATGGTCTTACCTTTACTTATAAATGGAGTCCATGCGCCGTTCCTTTTGAACAAAAGCATCGATAACTTGTTTATAGAAGTCTTCCTTATCTTTCTTCAGTTTTAAAAGTCTCTCTGTCTCGACGGAGATCTTCCTTTAATTATTACCTCTTGCTTCGATTGAAAGTCCAGTTTAGAAATCTGTTTTATTTTAGATATGTAATCCTCCATGTTAAAAGTCCAGGCGAGAGGAAAAAATAAACGATCGCTGCTAACTGTTGCTGCTTGTTGTCACTTATTCTGCAGCCGAGTAGTCGCATGAATGATCTCTGGGATCACTACCGCCCTCTACAACCAGGAGGCGGGATTACTGCAAGCTTCAGCCAGTGCGTCTTCGCAGCCATTTTATGATTGCTCAGCACAAGAAATACGTTACACACATACAGTTGTTGACAAAATACACTGTACATTATATACCTCAGCTAACTAAACTATGGAAATGTATAATATAATTCATATAGCAATACGGTCTCACTGCACAGCAGGCCAGCAATTAGCCAAGTCATTGCGCAATCCATGGTGAGGCTCAACTGGCTGTTGATCACCGCAAGTCTCTTCTCAGTATTTGGACGGCAAATGTGAAAATTCAGCGATTTTGAATAAAAATAATCTAAAACTGGTGAAGTTAAATCATACTTGCTAACCTTGAGACCTCCAATTTCGGGAGGTGGGGGGTGGGTGCGGGGGGCGTGGTTGGGGCGGGGGCGTGGTTGGGGGCGTGGTTAAGAGGGGGGGAGTATATTTACAGCTAGAATTCACCAAGTCAAGTATTTCATATATATATATATATATATATATATATATATATATATATATATATATATATATATATAAGAAATAATTGACTTTCAGTGAATTTTAGCTATATATATATACATATATACATATATGTATATATATATATAATATATATACATATATATATATATATATATATATATATATATATATATATATATATATATATAAATAAAAGAAATACTTGAATTTCAGTGTTCATTTATTTACACATATACACACACATAACACTCATCTACTCATTGTTGAGTTAAGGGTTGAATTGTCCATCCTTGTTCTATTCTCTGTCACTATCTTTCTAACCATGCTGAACACCCTCTCTGATTATGCAATGCTGTGTGGCACGCACAAAAGTGCTTTCATCAAATGCACTAGATGGCAGTATTGTCCTGTTTAAGAGTGTCACAACATTGCTGTTTACGGCAGACGGACTGCTTTACTGTAGACGTTTTTTATATTGTGGGAAAGCGGACTCAGGTCCGCATGGAGCTGGAAGGGGCGTGGCCTCCAGCTCCGCCTGAATTTCGGGAGATTTTTGGGAGAAAATTTGTCCCGGGAGGTTTTCGGGAGAGGCGCTAAATTTCGGGAGTCTCCCGGAAAATCTGGGAGGGTTGGCAAGTATGAGTTAAATGGAAAATAACTTTATAGTATAATCACTGGATACATATAACAATTAAAAACATTTTTTTTCTTTTTACATTTTTTTTCTTTCCATGATGGCACGTGAGGCCCAGCCTCACCTGCCTCCCCTGACTGCACGTCACTGGGTAATATAGTCCATCAAACTACAACAAGCAACCCTGTTGATGATTAGCTACTGGAGTGACCGGTCGCCATAATCATGTGGCCCCGCAGTGGTTGTGGCCCTAACAACCGCATAGAGGCGAGTCAGACACTCAACACTCCTAAGTCTTGTATATGTTTTCTCTAACATAAAAAAAAGTTGTGTCTGATCATTTGCAACTGCTAATTTAAGAGCAGTTTGAACTCACCGCCTTAGGACATTATGACCACCTTGAGAATCTAATGAAACCTAAAAAAAGAGCTGTATCAAACATTCTGCCTTTAAAAGGTTAATAAAAGCCAGAGCGGTAATATTGAACAATTAACAAGGCCCGGAGAAGATGGTGCAGAGCTGGTGTTTATAGCATCTAGTGTAGAAGACTTCAGTGACACGTCTTCCAATAAAGGGCCTCCAATTCCATTACAGTACAAACAACAATATAGATCTATTAAAACGAAAACAGGAGCTTATACTCAAGGTTGATGAAAGGTTGTCCTAACTTTTCAAAGGTGCTGCATGTAACTGTGTGTAAAAGCTCTGTGGCGTTTTGGCTCAGTGCTATAGAAGATGCCATATTTATCTTTCAGCATGGACAAACATCACTGATTGTCCTTACAGTCAGGAGACACAGATATTGGATAACCATTGGACGGCCTCTGTAGAGTTGTTTTAACGTGTTCTTGTACTTCTACCCTTCTTCAGACACCAACAAGGAAAAGTATCTTCCATATGAGGACCGGTGAACAAGTTAGGACATAAATCATGGTCCCAATACGGAAAACCATTGCATCAAATAGTGAATTTCTCATTTACACCCCTTGTGGTGAAATCTATCAATATTAGGGTGGTCCCAAAAAAGACAGATTTTTAAAATTGACCGTGTGTCGATTTTAAAGGTGCTCCCCCTCAGGTCAACATATGAAATAACAGGTGTGTGTAAAAAATTTGAAGTGCGCCCCCTCTGGCCAACATATGTAATGACAAGCAAGTGTGTATAGGAAATTGAAATGTGCCCTCTTTGGCCAAAATTTATCTAAAAAACAAACAAAACAAAAAAAATTATATATATATATATATATATATATATATATATATATATATATATATATATATATATATATATATATATATATATATAGACATACTATAATACCAAAGTAAATAATGAAGATTAAAAAACAATTACAAACATAAAATCAAAAAAATAAAATAAAAAAATAACTAAAAGCTTACGTTTTTTTATATTTGCAAAGTATGTATGTATTATTAATGTTGTAAATACAAATCTTTATATATCTAGAAAGGGTGGTCCTAAAGAGGTTTTTCGGAGGTCTCAAGAAGGTAACAAATACAAGAATGTGTGTGTGTGTGTGTGTGTGTGTGTGTGTGTGTGTATGTGTGTGTGTGTGTGTGTGGGTGTGGGTGTGTGTGTGTGTGTGTGAGGGGGGGGGGGGTGTTTGTGTGTGTGTTTGTGTGTGTGTTTGTGTGTGTGTTTGTGTGTGTGTGTGGTTTCTCTGGGTACTCCAGCTTTCGTACCAAAAACATGCATATTAGACTAACAGGAGACTCTAAATCAGGGGTCCCCAAACTTTTTGACTGGGGGGCCGCATTGGGTTAAAACTATTTGGCCGGGGGCTGGGCTGTTTATATATATATATATATATATATATATATATATATATATATATATATATATATATATATATATATATATATATATAGACATACTATAATACCAAAGTAAATAATAAAGATTAAAAAACAATTACAAACATAAAAATCACAAAAAAAATAAAAAATTACTAAAAGCTTACGTTTTTTATATTTGCACAGTATGTATGTATTATTAATGTTGTAAATAGAAATCTTTATATATCTAGAAATGGTGGTCCTAAAGAGGTTTTTCGGAGGTCTTAAGAAGGTAGCAAATACAAGAATGTGTGTGTGTGCGTGTGTGCGTGTGTGTGTGTGTGTGTGTGTGTGTGTGTGTGTGTGTGTGTGTGTGTGTGTGTGTGTGTGGGTGTTTGTGTGTGGCTTCTCTGGGTACTCCAGCTTTCGTACCAAAAACATGCATATTAGGCTAACAGGAGACTCTAAATCAGGGGTCCCCAAACTTTTTGACTGGGGGGCCGCATTGGGTTAAAACTATTTGGCCGGGGGCTGGGCTGTTTATATATATATATATATATATATATATATATATATATATATATATATATATATATATATATATATATACAGTATATATATACTGCATATTAGGGATGACCGATAATATCGGACTGCCGATATTATCGGCCGATAAATGCTTTAAAACGTAATATCGTAAATTATCGGTATCAGTTTCAAAATTATTGGTATTGGTTTCAAAAAGTCAAATTTATGACTTTTTAAAACGCCTCTGTGTACACGGACGTAGGGAGAAGTACAGAGCGCCAATAAACCTTAAAGGCACTGCCTTTGCGTGCCGGCCCAATCACATAATATCTACGGCTTTTCACACACACAAGTGAATGCAACTCATACTTGGTCAACAGCCATACAGGTCACACTGAGGGTGGCCGTATAAACAACTTTAACACTGTTACAAATATGCGCCACACTGTGAACCCACACCAAACAAGAATGACAAACACATTTTGGGAGAACATCCGCACCGTAACACAACATAAACACAACAGAACAAATACCCAGAACCCCTTGCAGCACAAACTCTTCCGGGACGCTACAATACACCCCCCCCCCCCCTCCCCCGCTACCGCCTACTCCCCACCTCAACCCCGCCCCCCCCAACCCCGCCCACCTCAACCTCCTCATGCTCTGTCCCAAATTCCAAGCTGCTGTTTTGAGACATGTTATAAAAAATAATGCACTTCGTGACTTCAATAATAAATATGGCAGTGCCATGTTGGCATTTTTTTTCCCCATAACTTGAGTTAATTTATTTTGGAAACCTTGTTACATTGTTTAATGCATCCAGCGGGGCATCACAACAAAATTAGGCATAATAATGTGTTAATTCCACGACTGTATATATCGGTATCGGTTGGCATCGGAATCGGTAATTAAGAGTTGGACAATATCGGAATATCGGATATCGGCAAAAAAGCCATTATCAGACATCTGTAATATATATATATATATATATATATATATATATATATATATATATATATATATATATTAGAGATGTCTGATAATATACATATATATATATATATATATATATATATATATATATATATATATATATATATATATATATATATACACACAGAGAGTAACAAGTGGTAGAAATTGGATGGGTGGAGTAATAAAAAATAAAACAATATTTTGTTTATTTTATTTAAATGTTTTTTTTAACTTGGTCCATAGTTTGGGCACCTATGCTCTAAATTGTCTTTAAATGGGAATGGGTGTCAGTAAGCGCCTTCACTCCTGTGACTAGTCCAGGGTGTACTCTGCCTTTCACTCAAAGTCAGCTGGGATAGGCTCCAGCTCACCTGCGACCTTAGTGAGGACAAGCTCTGTAGAAAATGAAATGGGGGATTAAAGTGCACAGTCGCCTGTCTTTATTTTTGCCGTGTGTCCGGCTTTTGCTTAAAGCTCCAGCTGCTTGTGACCCTGAACAGGATAAACGGTAGAAAATATACGGATCTTTTGAGACAGTCGCTCTCATGGACATTCTCAGTTCGATGTGCAGCAGTTTCAGAACCACAATCAAAAACACATTGTTAAATTCAACTCACTTGGAGAGAGACATTTGAAACTGACCACTTCTCTATTCTTAGTCATCATTCGATTGTGTGAGTGTACTTAACGTGGCTGGTGTTTCCTGTGCATAAACCCGTTAAGAATAAAAAGTCATTTTCTCAGTTTGAAAAGTTTTCCTTTTCAGCTGACATCAGTCATCAGTCCCAAACGATGCACACATTGTTTCTTGGTTCTGGACTTAAACATTCCAGCAGTCTGCTCCTGGATCAGGGAGGCCTCTTGCCTGTTGCTGTGGGAGGAGCAGATGATGGAGAGCATTGTGGTGGTGTGTGTTTGTGTGTTTGTGTGTGTGCTCTGGCATTCATCATTCATGGGGAAAGTAGTTTGTTTATACAGTCCTGTCATGGGGAGCTCCTGAAGTGTGGGGACAAAAAAAAAATCAGTTCCCCATTAGGCAAACTCCATATTTTTTCAAAAAGTTTTTTTTTTGTAGCAATGGCTTATTCAACATGTTTTTACACCAATGTGTGTATTTTATATATAGTATAGATAGTATTTTAAATTAAATTCACAGATGGTGCATAAACCGCAGGAACACTGCAAAGACAGACAAGCAGCTGCTTCCGACTAGACCCAATTCTCAAGAGAGTTCTGCTCTACTGCTGCTAACATGTTGTTGCTGTCATCCTAAAACTTCAAGACTCCTTTCTAAAATGTGTTCTTGCAGTTACTTTTCCTAGTCGATATAAATGGGCGTAAGATTGTGACCACGAGTGCGATGTGGGGTTCTGCTATGTGAATACTAAAATCAATAAGTTCCAAAGTTGCTTCAGTAGATTACAAATTGAACTTATACTGTACGAACTTGTAAGGTTTCCTTTAAATAGTCGAATATTCAACTATCAATCTTGCTGTCCAATCGTCAAATGTCAAAGTACCAGTAGAGTGGAAAAACAAGTTGACTTTATATGCTTAATTGTGTTTCATTGTATCTATTAAACCAGGGTTCAGCAACCCGCGGCTCTTTAGCGCCGCCCTAGTGGCTCCCTGGATATCTTGCAGAGCTGTGTGAAAATGGAAAAAGATGAAGAAAAAATATATTTCTGGTTTTGATATAGGAGAACAAACATGACACAAACCTTCCTAACTGTTAAAAAATCCCACTGTTTATATTATACATGCTTCACTGATGAGAGTATTTGGCAAACACCGTTTTGTCCTACTATTTTCAGCGATCCTTGAACTCACCATAGTTTGTTTACATCATACTTGCCAACCCTCCAGAATTTTCCGGGAGACTCCCGAAATTCAGCGCCTCTCCCGAAAACCACCCGGGACAAATATTCTCCCGAAAATCTCCTGCTCCATGGTACCTGAGTGAGTAGTCCAACAGGGTGACAAGATCTAAATCATCCAGACTAGAGATAATTTGTATTATTATGTTTATCTTACCTAAAAATGAATATATTTATTATTTAAAAAAAAACAACTAAATACATTTTTACTATATTTTGCTAAAAACATCAAAATTAATTATATTTTTATTTGTATTTTTTCTGACTCCTTATTACATCCAGCCATAGAATCATACATTAAAATAAACATATTTTAAATAATTAATTTTAAATGATCATATTAATTCATTTAAAATGACCATATTTAATTATTAAAATAATTGCTTGTTTATCAACAACTTTAGCATTTTATTCATTACATTTTGAAGCTCCCAGAAGCCAAGTTATGGTATATTCCTTTAGATCTATTTATGCAAGTTTGAAGTATCAATTATCTAAACAGTTTTGTTTGCATATTTTCAGGATGTAGATATGAAATACTTGACTTGGTGAATTCTAGCTGTAAATATACTCCCCCCTCTTAACCACGCCCCCGGCCCCAACCACGCCCCGCCCCACCCCTGACCACGCCCCCCACCCCGCCCCCCAACTCCCAAAATCGGAGGTCTCAAGGTTGGCAAGTATGGTTTACATGTACAACTTTCTCCGATGCTGCCACAGAAAGACGTGTTTTATGCCACTCCTTCTTTGTCTCATTTTGTCCACCAAAAGTGTTATGCTGTGCGTGAATGCACAAAGGTGAGCTTTGTTGATTTAATTGATTCGCCTGAGTGCTTATCAGGCATCTTTGGTCAATCCATGACTGCAAGCTAATTGATGCTAACATGCTATTTAGGCTAGTTGTATGTACATATTGCATCATTATGCCTCGTTTGTAGGTATATTTGAGCTCATTTAATTTCCTTTACTTATGTCCTCTGTGTATTTTATTTATATTTGCATGTCTCATGACACATTATCTGTATGTAATATTGGCTAGATTTCTGTGTTGTTTGTGTGCCATGTTGTTCCAGACCACAGTAAACGTTACCCAGCTTGCAAAGATGTTCTTAAACTTGGACACACATCTATACCTTTGGCCATTCTAAGCCAGTAATTTCCAGAAGTTATCTCATCTTGTGAGAAGCTTCCATTTTACTAATGTTTTCCAATGTTGCAAAAATGTGTAGAATAAAAATTAAAATACAAAATTTTTGTCAACGAAGATTTGCGTCAGCATTTGATAGTAGGCTAATATAGCTATTATTATATACTTACATGATGTGTTGCCTTCATTATAACACTTATATAAGGCTTTTCATTTTTTGCGGCTCCAGACAGATTTAATTTTTTTAATTTTTGGTCCAATATGGCTCTTTCAACATTTTGGCTTGCCGACTCCTGCATTAAACCATATCCATTTGTATTTACAATCTGCAAAGTATGTGAAAACACTGTTTAAACATCACAAAATGCCACAAATTCAGTCAGCCATTTTGAATATTCTGCTCCAAATACCTTCGGCTATTTCCGGATATTGACGTCACAATGGGAACGCTTCTGCACTCTGACCCTATTGTTAGAATAGTCATACTGGAAATACACAAAAATTTGACAAATTGCTGTCTATTATTGATAATGTCTATATAAGACATGAACACATTTGTTTTATGCATTCTAAGTCGTAGATAAATAAATACATAACAAGTCTGCTAACAATGAAGTCAATGTGGGCTCTCAATTTCGCCCACAAAACTCTCTAAATAACCATCCATAACCCCGCCAACAATATTCTACATACATATTATGACCTGAAAATTAACCAAATATTAGCAATTTTGTTCTTAAAAGCACAAACGCAGACAAACTATTTTTTAGCGGCGGATTAATAACACACAGCTGCTGCTTTACTGTGAGCCGGCATTGATGTCCTGTTGCTCCAGGATCATCACGTCTCGGCTCGTCAATGTTATTCTAGATTATAAATCATACCTCTCATCTAGTTATTAGGAGGATTTAGCCTTGAATCTAGACTGTTGTTCATCTGTGACATTCAATTTATACACGGACATGGAGACAAACACACTCAACCGAAGACAGTGTCTGCAGAGAGACTTTTCCTTGTTAACCCTTCGTGTGCATCAAGATTAATTGTTCATCTCAACGGAAAGATATGGATATCTAACAGTCGTCATCAAAGTAAGAGCAGACAGTAAGATATCGTTTTATTATGTTTGTAGTTTGTATTTCTTGTCTAGCACCGAGCAATACTGCTACATGATGCTTAGTGTTTTCTAAAACTTGTAGAGCATGCGCCTTATATTCAGGATCAACAATATAAGGTTCTGGATCATAATGTTTCCCAAAGTAATCGTTGTTGACTCTGACAAAGTCTGCATGATTTGCATTGTTGTTGGTAGGGAAGGGATGTGCGATTCCTACATCTATGTCATCAATCAATCAATCAATCAATGTTTATTTATATAGCCCTAAATCACAAGTGTCTCAAAGGGCTGCACAAGCCACAACGACATCCGCGGTACAGAGCCCACATAAGGGCAAAGAAAAACTCCCAACCCCAATGGGACATCGATGTGAATGACTATGAGAAACCTTGGAGAGGACCGCATAGGTGGGTGACCCCCCTTTGGGGAGACCGGATGCAATGGACGTCAAGTGGGTCTAACATAATATTGTGAAAGTCCAGTCCACAGTAGATCTAACTCAGGGGTAGGGAACCTATGGCTCTCGAGCCAGATGTGGCTCTTTTGATGACTGCATCTGGCTCTCAGATAAATCTTAGCTGACATTGCTTAACACGATAAGTAACGAATATTTCAGCTGGTTATCACAGTGTTAAAAATAACGTTCAAAATTAAAAACATTCTCATGCATTTTAATCCATCCATCCGTTTTCTAGCGCACCTGTTCAAGAGGTCGCATTAATGGTAAGAAGTATTTTATTTATTATTGGTTAGCTTCAGAATAACAAAGTTATTGAAAAGAATAGGATACTTATTATACTCTAAAAATGCTAGTCTTACTTAAAAATGCACTTATTTAGTTGTATTCAGTGTTAAAAAATATTGGTAGCACTTTAGAATGAGGAACATATTCTAAGTAACAAAGACTTAATTTAGAGTTATTTGGACACTAGGGGAACATATAAGGGTTAGGGTTACTAATAAGCAATAATTCTGAGGTTATTGAGGGAAGACTCTTAGTTAATGGCTTACTGGTTGTATAATAAGGCCATGCAGAATAAGGCATTAATAAGTACTTAATAATGACTAATTAAGAGCCAATATTTTACTAATTTGCATGTTAATAATCAATGGTGAATATGTTTCCCATACTAAAGTGTTACTAAAATATTATATGGAAATACATTTTACAATATTTGGCTTTCATGGCTCTCTCAGCCAAAAAGGTTCCCGACCCCTGATCTAACATAATAGTGAGAGTCCAGTCCATAGTGGATCCAACATAATAGTGAGAGTCCAGTCCATAGTGGATCTAACATAATAGTAAGAGTCCAGTCCATAGTGGGGCCAGCAGGAAACCATCTCGAGCGGAGACGGTTCAGCAGCGCAGAGATGTTCCCAACCGATGCACAGGCAAGCGGTCCACCCCGGGTCCCGACTCTGGACAGCCAGCACTTCATCCATGGCCACCGGACCTGTGTCCCCCCCCTCCACAAAGGAGAGGGGGGCAGAGGAGAAAAGAAAAGAAACGACAGATCAACTGGTCTAAAAAGGGGGGTCTATTTAAAGGCTAGAGTATACAAATGAGTTTTAAGATGGGACTTAAATGCTTCTACTGAGGTAGCATCTCTAACTGTTACCGGGAGGGCATTCCAGAGTACTGGAGCCTGAATAGAAAACGTTCTATAGCCCGCAGACTTTTTTTGGGCTCTGGGAATCATTAATAAGCCGGAGTTCTTTGAACGCAGATTTCTTGCCGGGACATATGGTACAATACAATCGGCAAGATAGAATGGAGCTAGACCGTGTAGTATTTTATACGTAAGTAGTAAAACCTTAAAGTCGCATCTTAAGTGCACAGGAAGCCAGTGCAGGTGAGCCAGTATAGGCGTAATATGATCAAATTTTCTTGTTCTTGTCAAAAGTCTAGCAGCCGCATTTTGTACCAACTGTAATCTTTTAATGCTAGACATAGGGAGACCCGAAAATAATACGCTACAGTAATCGAGACGAGACGTAACGAACGCATGAATAATGATCTCAGCGTCGCTAGTGGACAAAATAGGAACTAATTTTTGCGGAGATGAAAAGAAGGCCGTTTTAGTAACACTCTTAATGTGTGACTCAAACGAGAGAGTTGGGTCGAAGATAATACCCAGATTCTTTACTGAGTCGCCTTGTGTAATTGTTTGGTTGTCAAATGTCATGCGATGACCTGTGTGACTTCCTCATTATCTCTTAAAATGGCTTGGGAATATCCGTGAGATTGATACTATTTTGATCATATTTATTTACTCACAAACATTGTAGTCTTGCGGTGTCATAAATCAGATATATATGATAATAGCTTCAATATAGAGGCAAATTGTTTTTCCATTCGACTGGTATTTTTAACCCCGCAAGTTGAGTACCTGCTGAGGCCCCTTGCATACAGCATTTGTGTTGGGAAGATATATTGATTGTGTTCATTATGTCTTTTTTAAATATTAGTACAAGATTCTTGTGTGCAGACAAATTATGTTTAGAGATAACGCTTACCTGCTTTCAATTTCAGCTGTCACTTTTCACTTCAGTCTTCCTTAGAGTGGTCGCTGCATCCCAGTGTGACGTATGTGTCTAAAAACAGCTCTCTGTGTTTTGTCCTCCCTCATTTACTCTCTAATATCAATTTGTCTGCACACAAGAATATTTTACTAATAGTGTTGGCAGGATGTTTCCATATGTGGCATGCAAGGCTCATCATGACGCACCGCCTCAACATTGAGGTGTAGCTCTCTTCTGACAAAAGGTAATGATCCTCCCGTAGGTTCATTTGTGGAAACTTTGTAACAACTTTTATGTCCTCCATTTAGTCAAGTTGGATGTCTTCTCAACGCTGCATGAGAGCTGACGACCTCACTAAACTATCCAATCTCAATCATATTTATTTTTTTGTCAGAGTGGTTTAGCCTATTTTAGGTGGAAACAGTCGCACATGAGATCACTGTTTTGTTCACGTTAATAAAAGACTGTATTCTTTTCAAAAGTATCTTTAATTACTTTTGGAAGGATCACCTTGTAGCTGCTAGATCTACAAACCCCGTTTCCATATGAGTTGGGAAATTTTGTTAGATGTAAATATAAACGGAATACAATGATTTGCAAATCCTTTTCAACCCATATTCAATTGAATGCACTACAAAGACAACATATTTGATGTTCAAACTCATAAACTTTTTTTTGTTTTTTTGCAAATAATAATTAACTTAGAATTTCATGGCTGCAACACATGCCAAAGTAGTTGGGAAAGGGCATGTTCACCACTGTGTTACATGGCCTTTCCTTTAAACAACACTCAGTAAACGTTTGGGAACTGAGGAGACACATTTTTTAAGCGTCTCAGGTGGAATTCTTTCCCATTCTTGCTTGATGTACAGCTTAAGTTGTTCAACAGTCCGGGGGTCTCCTTTGTGGTATTTTAGGCTTCATAATGCGCCACACATTTTCAATGGGAGACAGGTCTGGATTACAGGCAGGCCAGTCTAGTACCGCATTCTTTTACTATGAAGCCACGTTGATGTAATACATGGCTTGGCATTGTCTTGCTGAAATAAGCAGGGGCGTCCATGGTAACGTTACTTGGATGGAAACATATGTTGCTCCAAAACCTGTATGTACCTTTCAGCATTAATGGCGCCTTCACAGATGTGTAAGTTACCCATTTCTTGGGCACTAATACACCCCCATACCATCACAGATGCTGGCTTTTCAACTTTGCGCCTATAACAATCCAGATGGTTCTTTTCCTCTTTGGTCCGGAGAACACGACGTCCACAGTTTCCAAAAACAATTTGAAATGTGGACTCGTCAGACCACAGAACACTTTTCCACTTTGTATCAGTCCATCTTAGATGAGCTCAGGCCCAGCGAAGCCGACGGCGTTTCTGGGTGTTGTTGATAAACGGTTTTCGCCTTGCATAGGAGAGTTTTAACTTGCACTTACAGATGTAGAGACCAACTGTAGTTACTGACAGTGGGTTTCTGAAGTGTTCCTGAGCCCATGTGGTGATATCCTTTACACACTGATGTCGCTTGTTGATGCAGTACAGCCTCAGGGATCGAAGGTCACAAGCTTAGCTGCTTACGTGCAATGATTTCTCCAGATTCTCTGAACCCTTTGATGATATTACAGACCGTAGATGGTGAAATCCCTAAATTCCTTGCAATAGCTGGTTGAGAAAGGTTTTTCTTAAACTGTTCAACAATTTGCTCACGCATTTGTTGACAAAGTGGTGATCCTCGCCCCATCCTTGTTTGTGAATGACTGAGCATTTCATGGAATCTACTTTTATACCCAATCATGGCACCCACCTGTTCCCAATTAGCCTGCACACCTGTGGGATGTTCCAAATAAGTGTTTGATGAGCATTCCTCAACTTTATCAGTATTTATTGCCACCTTTCCCAACTTCTTTGTCATGTGTTGCTGGCATCAAATTCTAAAGTTAATGATTATTTGCAAAAAAAAAAATGTTTATCAGTTTGAACATCAAATATGTTGTCTTTGTAGCATATTCAACTGAATATGGGTTGAAAATGATTTGCAAATCATTGTATGCCGTTTATATTTACATCTAACACAATTTCCCAACTCATATGGAAACGGGGTTTGTATATTTATGTGACATTACTGACACCTAGTTACCAACTAGTATACAGTACTACTGCTACATATCATCACTGTCACGTCGGGGTCACATGTTAATGCGCAGATCCTTTTCCCAGGATGCAAACAGAACTCCGGAGGCAGTGTGCAGGTAAGACAGTGATTTATTTGCCATAAATCAGTCAGGATATAAACACAAGAGAAGCATGCCGAATGCACGGGGACCTAAGGCAAACAGGAATCAAAGGAGTATTAACGTAACTTTTGCATGAGCAAACCAGCCAGACTGAGTGTGGCGAAAAGCAAGAATAAAAAGCTCTCTAATTAGTGCCCGGGAGCAGGTGAGCGTCCCAAACCCTAATCAGAGACAGGTGAAAAGAATCAGACCCCATGGCAACTAAAACACAAACTTAGGGGTGCTGAAAACAGAATGTTGGAATAATTGTTTGTAGGTTATCACAAAAGAAACGTTGTATTATGAATGCTGTCTTTCGAGGCCTAACAAGAGGAAGAAGGCTCGTGAAACGCCACTGTGATTTCAACACGGACAGATGGCAGGATCTGCTCAACTTCCAGAGGAACTCTCTTTGAAGTGTTAAATGAACTCTCTCTGAAGTATTTCACAAACTCTCTTCCAACTATTTGGTAACCGAGGTCAACGCTATTTACGACCCGCTGCCCTCTTGAAGTCACTGTGGTCAGGAGACGGGAGGGGTTATCCATTGTCCTCCAACACCTGCCCCAGCTGGATCCAGGAAGAGCCCAAGCCCGAGAAATCCCACTTCTTGGACTTCAAAGCGACCGAAAACAATGACTGTTTTCAATACTTCCCATTCCTGCTGTGACATGTGTTGGTGCGTGAACATTGAACATCTGAATAAAGGAGTAGACGAAAACCTTCTTCGTCAGAGCGTGGTGCAGGACTGTACAGAGAGTGCAGTGGCCATGTCTCTCCTCAATTGAGTCCAAATTGAATTCTGTCTCTGTTTGATTCCTTGCCTTTTGTCTTGTTTAATAGATATCACAGTGTTTGAACGTGACACAGAACTAAGGGATTCAAACTAAAATAAAACATGATCCGGGCAACGGATCATGACAATCACAGTCTGGTTGCCATAGATCGAACTACGGGCAAAGTCCAACAAATCTGATTCAACTATGAAAATACTTTGTCAAAGACAGTCCTACAACTTTGTAAGCATCCACACGCTGAACTTCAGCAGCACTTGTGATATTTACTACTTTAATGTCAGTGTTAAAATTGGTATCTTTCTAAAAGCAATTCCAAAATAATCAAGATTCAAAGCACTATATTCCCATCACAAGAGAGTGTCAAGACTTGGACTATGGCGTGGTTTGTTCTCCCGAGGTGCAAATGATTTGGACCAGACATGACGTGCAGGTGAATACATATTTAATTTTAACACTCAAAAAAAGAAAAACAAAAGGGGCGCACAAGGGCGGAAGTACAAAACTTGACTATAAACACAAAACTTGCAGAAACTATGAACAATGAAACAAAACTTGCAAACTATGGCATGAATAAAGAAAACTTACTTGGACGAGAAAACGGCATGAAAAAGAGCAGCAAGGGTTATAAGGGTGTGTGGAGAGTGTGTCAGGGGTATGATGTCGCCAGACTGACCAACAGAAAATGAAAAGCTTAAATAACACAGACATGATTAACAACAGGTGCGTGACTCAAAACGTGAAACAGGTGCGTGACATGACAGGTGAAAACTAATGGGTTGCTATGGAAACAAAACAAGGGAGTGAACAACCAGGAACTAAGAAAGTGTCCAAAAAACAAACAGCACATGGCCAAACAAAAACATGATCAACACAGACATGACAGAGAGCAACTATGTATGCTCTTTCTCAAAGAGGAATTTATCCGAGTCTGAAAACATGCATGTTTCTGAACTGTGACTGTAATGGTTGTCTTCAGCCCTTGCCACTATGTGCTTTTTCTCTGCAACTCATCATCATGGTATGTATGTAACATAAAGAGTATTTGTATATGCATGTGTTGCTATTATACTGTATTTTCCAAGCAATGTGAGAACAGAAAAGGAAATGATAGATAATTTTTTCCACATTTTCAATACAAATAAAGGTAAAAGCAAAGCACTCCTTTGTGCGTCTTTAAAATTTCCTATCTTAGATTATAAGAGCCAGCAGTTCACTCTACTATTGGCAGCACTTTAAATACACACTAAAATATCCAAATTATGAACTGAGTATTTAACCTGAGGCATATACTGTATATACAGAAAGGAAATTAATAAAACTGCAACACTTAACACAAGTTGCATGTCTATCCATCCATAGGTGTAAATAAGAAGTGAATACAGTACATACAGTATGAAATAAAAACAGGTGAACGAGGGCAGAAAATAAATTGTTGCGTTTTTGTTTTTTCTTCTAAAGCACTGTAATCATTGAGCAATTTTTATTATTTTGCTCAGAAATACTTGTTCCCTGCAAGACTGCGCAATATACACGATATACAATAAAAATGACATACATTTGGGGTAGGGATTTTAATTCCATCACCCAAATGTGATAATGCATGTTGTTAGCGGTGTCCAGCAAAACTGAGAGCAATAAGGTCCGAATGCAGCTGATATAGGCTCCAGCACCCCCCGCCACCCCAAAAAAGACATGCGGTAGGAAATGGATGGATGGAAAGTGCAACATGTCGCCAATACAATATAGCATCTTCACAGGTGGCTATTGGCTAGCTAGTGTGGCAAATACATTTCTTGTAAGTATCCTTTTCACACGAGGACGGGGAATAAACATGTGACACATTGAGCAAGAGACAGCAGGAGGAGACAAAAAGCCATCGTAAAAAAGTCAGCCGTTACAGCCGACCTCCAGTCCCAAATGTAGCATGAGGGAGAAATGTATGCTTGAGAGGACTAATAATGCGATTAAAATTGGGGGACATCAAAGCCCTGGTTGTTTCCTACCATGCCGAGTCCCCCAAACCCTAAGTGTCTAATATACAGCTAAAATTGAGGGGTGGACGAGCAGGGGACAAGAAGGGAGGACTGGAGCCCCATAGAGGTATTCTCATCCCCCCGCCATGCCTCCCTGCAGGACAATCTTATATATATGTGTGTGTGTGTGTGTGTGTGTGTGTGTGTGTGCTACAGGAAGGAGGAGCATAGGGTCCGGACACCCCCCCCGCCCAAGCACCCCCCAGTACACACAACCAACAATTGTTCCATACGGAGGTTCGCTTAAAATATCACGGCTAGATAGAGACAAACATGGATCATTTAAAAATGCATATTCAATTTCTGTATTGCTTATACTCCAACCTGAGAGTAGGTTAACACAAATATTTACTTGATTTAGACGGCCTGGGTCCTACTGTTTTCTTCCACGGCGTGGCGCAGTGGAAGAGTGGCCGTGCGCGACCCGAGGGTCCCTGGTTCAATCCCCACCTAGTACCAACCTCGTCATGTCCGTTGTGTCCTGAGCAAGACACTTCACCCTTGCTCCTGATGGGTGCTGGTTAGCGCCTTGCATGGCAGCTCCCTCCATCAGTGTGTGAATGTGTGTGTGAATGGGTAAATGTGGAAGTAGTGTCAAAGCGCTTTGAGTACCTTGAAGGTAGAAAAGCGCTATACAAGTACAACCCATTTATCATTTATTTATTTATTTTGCCTGCAAGCCCAAATCTGGTAAAATTACTTCCGTGTAAACCACATCTGCAGTGCCCTCCAAAAAATGTTCTCATTGTATCCCATTGGGTTGAGTTTTTTTCTTGCTCTGATGTGGGGTCTGAGCCTAGGATGTCGTTGTGGCTTGTGCAGCCCTTTGAGACACTTGTGATTAAGGGCTATATAAATAAACTTTGATTGATGGATTGATTGATTGATTGATAAATCCCGCCAGCAGGCACCTGCCCCGCCACGTCAAATTGCGGCCATTAATTTAAAACATAAAAAAGAGAAGTGGAATGTAAAAAAAAAAGATATAGAATAAAAATCTATGAAAGACACAAAAACAAGTGTACAAAAATATGAATTTTGGTATCTAAAACATGTCATGATGCAAATAAAATGTCTACCAAAAATTATTTTTTCAATGTTTGTATTTATGTGTTGACAACACTTGTTTGGATGCCAATCCAACTTTTTCGAAAAAATGTTTCAATATCAAATCTTCCTGGCCGTGTTTTGGCTCCGTATTCCCTCATGCTTGTACAATTCAGCGAAGTTAGTTAAACACAAGATTTATGATTTGACATTTTACCGTTAACAGTGGTGATCAACTTTATTTTTAAAGTGATACGCATCGTATCTTTTTGTGGGGAGGCTCGTGGACGATTTTCAGCTTTACCAAGAATTTACTATTATCGCTACGTTAGTCGGCAAGTAACCTTTAAGGTATATAAGTTTGCCTTGTTGTAACACGGCAGCTGTTTCTCATATGCGCCGCTTCACTTCTTTCTAAAGCGGCAGCAAAAGGTCACCGCTTAATTCCATTGAGCATTTATGCCGGTGCATCTTTAGTCCCTAATATTTCCTTTTCATCCCGCCTCATCGGAACCCACCAAGAGAGATTGCAACTTCACAATACCTATTGTGCAGATGAGGAATAAAAGCAGAGCTGCACTCCAGGGAGGCCACTGACAATTGTGCAGCCTTGGCCTACATGCAAATCCTGTTCTCCTCTTCAGCCAACACTTAGGGAAGCTCTGCATGTGTGCTTTCTCATTAGACCTGTTTGACAATGGAGACGGGATCGGATTACAGTAATCAAACAGGTATTGATTAGAGGTAGAAGAGAACAAATAAGCGGATGGGTGTGAAGATGCTGAGAGAGAAAGAAACGGTCAGAAAGAAGAAGGAGAAGGATGGCTTGGGGGGGGGGAAACCTTGTAATTGTAAAAAATGGATTGTGTAAGTGTTTAAGCTCCGTTATTCCACTCTTGCTAAAGTGACATAGTTTCAGGGTAAGTACTTTAATTGGTACCTCAAGGAATAGAACCAAGTGAACAATAGTAACACGGGTGAGCTGTGAGGTCACTCTAACACAAGTGCTGTCTAAAATAAGATGACACTCTTTGTTTTACTTGTAAGGGCACTACTTCTCCGAAGTCCTCTTCAAAACCTCATTTACGTTAGCAATCGTCTTTTTGTCTTCGAGTTAGACACATTCTACTTTTTATTTAGTAAATGAACAGGAGAATAGCAGTAAAGTTGTGAGGAACTCGCATGGCTGCCGGATTAGTGGCCCCAAGATGCAGGAACCAGGAGAACGGAGAGCAGGTTAGAAGGGTTGAGTTACTCCAAACTGAGAAGTGAAGCAGTCTTGCATGTAACAGAACCAAACATAAATCAATCTTCGAGCATAAATAGAAACATGCTGATTGGCAGCACGTGTGAACCAATCAACAGCAGGTGAGGGAAAAAACACAGCGCTCAGCGGGACAAGCAGAAACATTCCGCAGAAATCAATGGTAAACTTTTACAACTGTGCCATCAGCAATGTCCTCACTTACGGAGTTTTAGTGTGGTTTGCTAGCTGCACTAAAGCGAACCAACAGGCCCACCAGCGAGTGGTTAAAGCGGTGGGGAAAATTACAAGGACGATGCTCCCAGAGATGAGTGCCATGTACACAACTCGCTGCCTAAAGCGAGTACACAACATCCTGAAGAACAGATACCACCCAGCACATGGCCTCTTCAACCTGCTACCCTCTGGAAGGAAGTATAGATCGATTCACAGTCTGTATCCCCAGGCTGTGAGACTGCTAAATGAACAGCCTGTCCCTTTGCTGCCCCGGACCATCTTACTACCTCACTCTTCACCACCTCAATAATTGTGCTCTGGACATTGCATTGCTGCAACATCAACGTAACACCCATCAGACATCCGACTGTTCCCACCCCCACGTCCCTCTATTCGTCATCTTCCTAACAATGCTAAACTGTAAACTATGGTCAACCTGCACTTCAATGCAGTTTCTATGCCGCTGGACAAAGCTCAAACAAAATCTCATTGACATGTATGACTTAAGTGTTATTATGACAATGACAATAAAATAATTGATTGATTGATTGATTGATTGATTGATTGATTGATTGATTGAGGTGGAAACAAAACAAGAGCACGGACAGGAAGTGAATACAAAACAAGGAAACAAACAGAAATGAAGTTTTTAGTTAAGTGGCATTTATTAATGTGTCATGTCAGGTCAAATGCCCAAAAGGTCAATTGACATCAACAACATCCAGTTTAAAGGGGACCTATGATGATTTTAATCTACATATGTGGTCTACAACATATGTATTGGATATGCTTTGGTGTAAAATTTGCATACATATACTGTACATACTGGCTGCTGTTGGCAGGAGCTCTGTGCTCTTGTGTCATCCTTTTGTGTTCCTGATGTTCCCCTCTTGTTTTCATTTGTTTTGTTTTTCCTGTGACAAGGGGTGGCACTTTCGTGACTTCTGCGGTGCTTTTTGGTGAACTTATGGATCTGCCTCCCGGGAGCCTTTTGGCCATGGAGACCAGCTGCTGAGTCTCTGCCACACCAGAGTGTCATGTCTGTGTGATCATGTTTTGTTTTAGTCATGTCCTGTGTGGTTTTGGTCACTTAGTTCCTGCTTTTTCACTCCCTTGTTTTGTTTCCATGGTTACCCATTAGTTTCACCTGTTCCACGTTTGGATTCACACACCTGTCGCCAATCATGTCACTGTTATTTAAGCCTGTCTTTTTCTGTTGGTCGGCCTGGCGACATTAACTCTGTTTACCTCTGTCATTTTCATGCCCTGCTTATTCCATCGTTTATGCTTCTTGCCATGCCACGTAAGTTTTTGTTCTGCTCATTTCACAGTTTGGACTCACGGTGTGTGAGTCCAAACGTGAAACAGGTGAAACTAATGGGTAACCATGGAAACAAAACAATGGAGTGAAAAAGCAGGAACTAAGTGACCAAAACCAAACAGGACATGACTAAAACAAAACATGATCACACAGACATGGCACAGAGTCCGTTTGGAGAGACTGGAGGTGATCCGGATGAAGAGACAGGGCTGCGGAGCTAGCGCTGAGCGCCGGGACGGACAAACTTCACAGTGTCTTGGCTGAACAAGCAGGTATCGGACACCTCGGTCTCTTTAGACGTATCCTCGCTCATCCATGCGGACTGGACACTGTCCGAGAGTTGGTGGGCGGCCGAGGGTGGAGTCGACTCTCTTGGTTGCTTTGTTGGGTCTGCTCATGTCTCTGGCCATGCTCCCCCCACCTCAGCAGATGATGGCGTGGAACACTGCAGAGGCCACCACAGTGTATTTTTTTTTATTTTTTTTTATTTTATTTTAGCTTTATGTAGAATGGCTGGTTGCATCAGCTCTGCTCTTTTAATGTCTTTAATGTCCTTTGTGTACTTTGATGTTTCCCTCTTACACACATGCTTATATGTGCTATGGCTATGAGTTTTTTTCCCCTTGGCCTCAGTCTGGACCAGGCTTTGACTGAATTTTCCCCCTTCCCAGCATTTACCTATTTCTCACCTTTTTTGTAAGGGGCACCGGAAGTTGGCAGACCAGTCAGCGATCCTGTTCTGTATCCCTGTAATGTTTGTCTGCTCTTGAATGGGATTGATCTGAAAATCTTAATTTCCCCTAGGGGATTATTAAAGTATTTCTGATTTCTGATTCTGATTCTGATACTGTATTGCTCCGCAGTCCCTTTTATAACCCGTTTTTTTCAGTCTGTTTGCAAGATGATCCCGGATTGCAAATGAAACCACACCACACTCTCTCTAAAAGTATCATAATTCATCTTTTGAAAACGTACACTTGAAGTAGTCAGCGCTATTTTTTTTTCCAAACACGGTTGAAAATAAACTTCATAGACATTATATATATTCACCCAGTCACAACATTAGGTACACCTTCCGTCTCTCAGGCTGATTCAGACTGCATAAAAAAGCTTGTTTCAGCAGCATTTATGTCATTGCATGTTGCATGTCTGTGGTGTAATGCGCATGCAATGATTAGATGAAAATAATACTTTGCTGTGACGTAACTAGACTGCAAAACCCCGCCAAAAGAGGCATCCAAAATAAGCAAGCGCTCGCCAAAATGCACGGACCTTATGTTTTGACGCTTTGGCATTGTTTGACACAAGTATCCAATATCGTAACAACATTTCTATGTCAAAAAGACGAAATTCATCGTGGATCCCCTTGAAACAAAAGTCATGCATGACATCACAAAATACATCACTTGATTAATTCTGGATTCTTTTCACTTTTTTGTTGTTTTTTCTGGCTACTTGGCAACACTTGCGTATGAGGCACACATTTTTTTTTTTTGGTCCTGTCTCAGGCAAATGATATTGTTGATGTAGATGCCCATATCAGCTGTACAGATTTACTTTACAAAAGAGAAGTGTGGGATACTTCTCTTGTTGCCTTATTTGTATTTGACTTTATTAAATTGATTTATATTATTATTTGGTGCAGCCGGGCCGGAGTAGGAGGGGATAGAAAGAGAAAAAAAGGAAGACAGAGGGGGATATTGCGGGGACAAGACAGGGATAAGACAGAGAGACAAAAACAACAACAAACACAACAATAACAAAATAAACAACAATAGAACAGCATCATAAAATAGGATATGTACAAATATGATAGTGAAAGTGATAGCAAAGAAGCAGTTAGTGAAATAAATAATAATACAGAAATAGGGATGATGTTTGATAAGAAATTATCGAGTTCGAGCCTATTATCGAATCCTCTTATCAAACCGATTCCTTATCGATTCTCTTATCGAGTCCAGATAAGTTGTTGTATATGGAAAAAAACACACAATATTTGGTTTAACAAAAGCTCACTTTTATTATATAAGAAAAAAATACAATCTAATAAATAAATAAATATTGACTGTTACCCCCCCTAAAAAAATAAAATAAAATAAATAAATATTGACTGTTGTTACCCAAAGTATATTAAGTGGGATTTTTCAGAAAAACAAATATATACAGTAACACAAAAACAACCTGTCTCTGTGATCACTATAGGTGTATAAATAATAATATAGTTTTAAATAATATCAGTCCCTTGGGCACAAAACTGAAAATAATACAGCTCTCCAAAAAGTGCACTTCTGCTGCTATTTGACATAACTGTTTGTTATGATGCTTTGACATTTTTGCACTTTATTTCTTTATTGAAAGAAAATTCAATGATGAGAAAAGTTGTTTGCAAATGTGGTTACAATGCTAAAAAATGAAAAGTTAAAGCTAAAAAAAGAAATACACTTTATTGAGTTAACATTATTTCTTTATAGGGGGAAAGATGTTATGTTATGAGCTAGGGAATATAACAACTACACTACCCAGCATGCAACAGGAGTGACGAGCATGCGCGGTAGCCCCGAAAAGTGTTGTTGCATGTCGTCACCCGGCAGCTAAGAATGAGGTTATGAGCACGCTGTGAAAGTAATTGTCAAGAACTCAGCCTCGTCTGCATTATTTATAATTAGACAGACAACACATATACAGTGTGATTTTATTTTGTTTACAAGGAAAGAAAAACAAAAGTTAAAAAATATGTATGTGCTGCGGTTGCTTTAAGAACGTTGCGACAGCTGCCGTAAAGGAGGTGCGTTGCTAGCCTGGTTGCTATGTTTCCGGTTGGTCGTAAAAGTGTTCGTCATGTGTTTGTACTCTGCTCAAATCTCTCAGTAAAGTTATTCATTGGATTATACCTTTTGTTTTGAACTTTATTACACCTTGGAGCGCTTTTTCCGGTCCATTGTTTTTCCTGCTTTCGCTATCTGCGTCTAATGACTGAGCAACGTGACGTCATTTCTTGTGATGTCCCACGGGGCATTTCTGGTCGGGACGGGATTTGTTCCCAGGGATTCGAATACAGAACCAACTCTTTTTCTTTACTATAGTGATCTCGATAATGGGACTCGGTTCTTTTCTTATCGAACAACCGGGAAAATCGGTTTCGAGTATCATCCCTATAAAGAAATGACAATGAGCATTATTACACTACAAATGGATCAATACAAATACCAATAGAAGTAGTACTATTGATAATGAATATAACAATAATTACCTCTACTATCAACAATACAATTGTTTCAAATGTAACATAATGAGGCACACATATAATACCACTCTACAAGTCAATATACCTCACAAGGGTCAGTTTAGCAATCATCAACATATTGAAATGTGTTTAGCTTTTTCCCGGGCAAACACAAAGTCCATATGTCCAAAATTCCCAGGCCTCACCAACTTCTCCCCATGTTTTTGCTTGGCCTGCCAGTATTATGAGTCCTAAAAGCCGGTCAAGCTGGTTAATGCTTCTTTTTCATCTTGATTTTCCTTTTACCTCGAGTGTCCACCATCACTTTTCAGGGTTTGCCAACTGGCACCGACTGCCTTGTGACAACAGTTTTAAGCAGCAGCCAAAGCAATGGTGACAAAAAAAACACAGCACTTTCCAACTCAGTTGTTTTTAAAGAGGACCTATAATAATTGTCCGCTTTTCTGACTTATAAATGTTGTTACAATGTTGGGTACCCGAGTGAAACAATGACAAGGTACTAAATCATAAGGTTCATGCAGTTGAACTTGCACCAAGTTTCGTTCCTGTGTTTTGCAGTCTTTTTTAACAGTGGGTCATTTGCTCTGATGTCTATAAAATATGAAATAAAAATACTTCCGTGTTGATTAGTCCATGGCATTTCACACAGGTCCTTTCTATCAAAATGGACCTGTAAATGCTAAGTTGGATGAGCTGCTAAACTCAGACAAAAAGGAAATATAAGACCAGGGAGGATACAGTATTATTTTCTCCTAATAGACTGAGACTGAGACTTAGACTTCCTTTTATTGTCATTCAAATTTGAACTTTACAGTACAGATAGAACATACTTTTGTTGCATTAGCTCAGGGGTCGGTGTCACCACCTGCTGCCACCTTGTGGTTCGTATTCAGTTTTCCTTTGTTGGTGCAGTTGACCTTGTTGACCTCCACTTCATTTCTCCTTTCCCTTAGAGTTCCTGTGTTCCCATTGTGGGCGGAGTTGTGAGACGTGCACAGCTGCTCCCAATTTACTCAGATGATATTTAAGCAGCACCTTGGCAGCTGGATGGCACTTGGTGATTCCATTCCTCGGCTCTACACTTCTGACGACTTCCATGCTTCGTGTTTCTTGCTGCTTGTTATCCTGGCCACTCCCGGTGCCATCCAGCTTGGTGTCTACGTCGGCGGTAGCACGTCTTGCAACTCCGACCCAAGTTTGTTCTATTTTTATATATTAGTTTTTGTTTTCTCTACGGTGCCCATTTTGAGTTCTCCTTTTTGCACCGTCGCTTTTGGTTCCCTCCTGTGAGGAGCACCTTTTTGTGAGTACGCAACTCTAGTAAAGAACTGTTCAACTCACCTTTTGTCTGCATCTTTGGGTTCCTCTCAAACTGTATTATACAGAGCTGTGACAGAATCACCAAGTCATTATGGAACCCGCAGACGAAGATCCTGTTCGACGGGCTCTCAGGGCTCATGGCCAGCAAATAAGCCATCATGAACAGAGTTTGACTAACCTGACAACACTAGTGCAAGAAATGCACACCCGCATGTTTGTCCCTCACCTGCTCCCAGGCTAGGAGGTAACTCAACCTGCAGCTGGAAACTCTGGTTCTTCCGACGCCTCGACATCGGGTTTTTCTACCCGAGAACCCAGCATACCACACCCACCCAGGTATGAGGGGGACTTTGGACAATGCAGACTTTTTTTATACCAATGCTCCTTAGTATTTGCACAGCAGCCTCACTCGTACTCAACAGACTCCGCCCGTGTGGCATATATACTAAGTCTACTGGCTGGAAGAGCAGCACGCTGGGCTATGGAGATATGTGAGAGCAAACCAGAACTTCGTTCCAGTCTGACCATGTTTTCTGCTGAGCTGCGCAGCGTTTTTGATCACCCTGTGAGGGAACGAGAGGCAGGCAGTTGCCTCCTCGCTACTCGCCAGGGGTCCTCCTCTACAGCCGACCACTCAATCTCCTTCAGGATCCTGGCAGCGGAGAGTGGCTGGGGGGAGAGAGCATTGCGGGGCATATTCCTGGCTAGCCTTAGCCCCCGCATCCAAGACGAGCTGGCTGCCCGTGACGAAACCCAGACCCTAGAGGAGCTCATTTCACTCTCCATCCGATTGGACAACCGCCTACGAGAGCGACACGCTCAGAAGGGGACGGATCCTCCGTCCACCAGATGGCAGTCACCTACCAGGTCTCCACATTTACCGTCCAAGCCTCAGGGAGGGTCGCTTCCGCTTTCTGACTGCAGTACCCCGGAGGAGGGGCTAGAGGGGGCGATACCCATGCAGCTGGGTGGCAGCCGCCTGTCATCAGCGGAGAGGATTCGTCGGCTGAGGTTGCGGTTATGCCTGTACTGTGGAGCTGCGGACCACGTCGTCGTTCGCTGTCCTGCGCGCCCTACTAGGGGCTGTCCTGCTTCCACCGGAGATCTTCCTTGGCCAAGACTACCACCTTCGCCGCCTGCCCCGGCAGCAACATCTGCATCTTCTCCGCTGGTGGGAAGACTTCAAGTGGAAGGTACTCTGTCATGGGGGGGGGGGAGTCGTGCCCTATTAAGGCACTTATTGACTCAGGGGCAGATGAGAACATTATTGACAGTGGGCTTGTTGAGTTGTTAAAGATTCCTACTGTGGGTGTGGAACGCATTAAGACTGTTAGCTCACTTGACGGGCGTCACCTGGCTAATATTACGCATCAAACACACGCCACATCCCTCCTTATTTCGGGAAATCACCGTGAGAAGGTTAGTTTTCTTATAATACCTTCTCGTTCAGCACCCGTAGTTCTTGGCCTTCCTTGGTTGCAACGTCACAGTCCCAGCATAGATTGGACCACACTAAAAATTACTAATTGGAGTATTTTTTGTCATAGTCACTGTTTACACTCCGCTTTGTCTCCTACTAAGCCTGTCACTCTTCCTAGTCTTCAACCCCCTGATCTTTCACTGATTCCTGAGGAATATCATTCCCTTAGCGATGTCTTTAGTAAAGACCAGGCTACGTTGCTACCCCCCCACTGCCCATATGACTGTGCCATTGACCTCCTTCCAGGGTCTACGCTACATTCTTCACGGCTATACAATATTTCACGTCCCGAACAGCATGCTATGGAGGAATACATCTCCTCTTCTCTCGCCGCCGGACACATTCGTCCCTCTTCCGCTCCCGTGGCGGCTGGGTTTTTTTTCGTTAAGAAGAAGGATGGAGGGTTGCGACCCTGTATAGACTACCGAGCCCTAAATAAGATCACGGTTAAGAATAAATACCCTCTTCCACTATTGGAGTCTTCATTTGCGCCTCTGCATGGGGCGGTAGTATTTACCAAATTAGATCTACGTAACGCGAATCACCTTGTGCGTATTCGTCAGGGCAATGAATGGAAGACTGCTTTTAACACTCCTCAAGGCCACTTTGAGTATTGCGTCATGCCGTTCGGCCTCACAAATGCTCCAGGGGTTTTTCAGTGTTTGATCAATGATGTTCTCCGCGACATGATAGGCCGTTTCGTAGTAGTGTACTTGGACGACATACTTATCTTTTCACGCTCCATTGAAGTACACCATCAGCATGTCCGTCTGGTCTTGCAGAGACTTTTAGAGAACCGGTTATTTGTTAAGCCCCAAAAATGCACGTTTCATTCTCCCAGTGTCGTTTCTGGGGCTGATTGTAGAGAGGGGGCAGGTTAAGCCAGACCCAGCTAAGGTCCAAGCTGTGGTAGACTGGCCAACGCCGTCATCCAGGAAGCTGTTACAACGGTTTCTAGGGTTCGCTAACTTTTACCGATGTTTCATTAGAGACTTCAGTAAAGTAGCGCAGCCTTTAAATAGATTAACGTCCTCTAAAATTCCTTTTGTGTGGTCCTCAGAGGCTGACCAGGCTTTTCGACGCCTTAAATCTCTTTTTACCTCTGCTCCTGTATTAGTTCACTCTAATCATGATCTCCCATTTTATGTTGAGGTGGACGCATCTGACACCGGTGTAAGGGCTGTGTTGTCCCAGCATTCCAGTGCCGATCGGAGACTGCACCCCTGCGCCTTCTTCTCCAAACGCCTTTCACCTGCCGAGAGAAATTATGATATTGGGAAACGAGAGCTTCTGGCAGTGGTCCTGGCCCTACAAGAATGGAGACACTGGCTGGAGGGTGCCAAACATCCAATCATCATTTATACGGATCATCGTAACCTAGCCTACCTCCGCTCTGCTCAACGCCTCAATCCCCGCCAGGCTCGGTGGGCCCTATTCCTCACAAGGTTTGACTTCTGCATCACCTTTCGCCCAGGGTGACTCAATGGTAAACCTGACGCCTTATCGAGGATGTTCTCTCCCACAACAGAAGACACTCCCCCAGAGACCATCCTTCACCAGTCCCGGATCCTTGGCGCATTACAGTGGGAGGTTGAGAGGCGTGTGTCGGAGGCTATCAAGGACTCCCCATCTCCTGTTGGCTGCCCCCCTGGTCGCCTTTTTGTGCCGAGAACCCTCCGTCCAGAAGTCTTGTCTTGGGCTCACACCTCCAAGATTGCCTGCCACCCAGGTGCCAGACGCACTGAGTTCCTACTCACTCAGCGGTTCTGGTGGCCAACCATCCACACTGACACAAAGAGATTTGTCGCTGCATGCCCTGTCTGCGCCAGGAGCAAGGCTTCCCATCAGGCTCCTGCGGGGTTGCTGCAGCCCCTTCCCATCCCCTCTCGTCCATGGTCGCACATTGCTCTGGACTTTGTCACAGGTCTACCCATCTCCAGGGGGTTTTCTGTCATCCTCACAATTGTAGACAGATTCTCTAAATTCACACACTTTGTCCCCCTTCGTAGACTTCCCTCCTCCCTGGAAACCGCCAAACTGCTAGTCACCCATGTGGTTCGTCTTCACGGAATCCCCATTGATGTGGTGTCAGACAGAGGTCCTCAATTCTCATCTGCTACATGGAGATCATTCTGCAACCTGTTGGGGGCCACCGTCAGTATGTCATCAGGATATCACCCACAATCGAATGGACAATCTGAAAGAGCCAACCAGGACTTAGGGGCGGCCTTGAGATGTGTTTGTCACCAACATCCATCTTTGTGGTCCACTTATCTCCCTTGGGTGGAGTATGCCCGTAACACTCTCATTTGCTCATCTACTGGCCGGTCCCCTTTTCATGTGGTGCATGGTTTCCAACCTCCTATATTTTCCTCTCAGGAAGTAGAGTCCGCAGTCCCTTCCGTGACTGCCTTCCTGCGCATGGTGCACCGTGTGTGGCGTGATACCCGTGCCACCCTATCTCGCACTGCCAGACGAAACCAAACCATGGCAAATCGTCATCGCAGACCAGCCCCTGACTACAAGCCCGGCCAAAAGGTTTGGCTATCATCCAGAGATGTTACACTGCCAGGAGAGTCGAAGAAATTGGCCCCGAGATTCATTGGACCATACGAGGTGAAGCGGATGATTACTCCCATCACAGCTCGACTCAAGGTACCAAAGTCTTTCAAGTCATACCCAGTCTACCATGTCTCCCGCCTGAAGCCCGTCGAGTCGAGTGACCTTAGCCCTCCATCAGTGTCTCCCCCCAGCTCCTCTGCAGGTGGAGGGTCATCCGGCCTTTATAGTCAACACCATCCTGGACGCCAGGAGGCGAGGCAGGGGGGTGCAGTTTCTGATCGACTGGAAGGGTTACCCCCCAGAGGATCGTTCCTGGATCTCTCGTTCCCTTATCATCGATAAAACACTAATTACCGATTTTTATCACAGATTTCCTGAAAAACCAGGAGGTCCGCCAGGTGGCGTCCGTTGATTAAGGGGCGGGATACTGTCACCACCTGCTGCCACCTTGTGGTTTGTATTCAGTTTTCCTTTGTTGGTGCAGTTGACCTTGTTGACCTCCACTTCATTTCTCCTTCCCCTTAGAGTTCCTGTGTTCCCATTGTGGGCGGAGTTGTGAGACGTGCACAGCTGCTCCCAATTTACTCAGATGATATTTAAGCAGCACCTTGGCAGCTGGATGGCACTTGGTGATTCCATTCCTCGGCTCTCCACTTCTGACGACTTCCATGCTTCGTGTTTCTTGCTGCTTGTTATCCTGGCCACTCCCGGTGCCATCCAGCTTGGTGTCTACGTCGGCGGTAGCACGTCTTGCAACTCCGACCCAAGTTTGTTCTATTTTTATATATTCGTTTTTGTTTTCTCCACGGTGCCCATTTTGAGTTCTCCTTTTTGCACCGTCGCTTTTGGTTCCCTCCTGTGAGGAGCACCTTTTTGTGAGTACGCAACTCTAGTAAAGAACTGTTCAACTCACCTTTTGTCTGCATCTTTGGGTTCCTCTCAAACTGTATTATACAGAGCTGTGACAGTCGGGAACCTTTTTGGCTGAGAGAGCCATGAAAGCCAAACATTTTAAAATGTATTTCCGTGAGAGCCATATATATAAGACCAACATTTTTAGAGTATAATAAATCTCATTGTTATTCTGAAGTTAACCAATAATAAATAAAATACTTCCTACCATTAATGAACAGGTGCGGAAGAAAACGGATTGATAGATTAAAATGCATGAGAATGTTTTATATTCTGAATGTTATTTTTAACACTGAATACCAGCGGAATTATTCATTACTTATCGTGTCAAGCAATGTCAGCTAAGATTTATCTGAGAGCCAGATGCAGACATCAAAAGAGCCACATCTGGCTCTAGAGCCATAGGTTCCCTACCCCTGCATTAGCTCATTGTAGTGCAGGATAAAAGAGCAGTAAGGTGCAGATATAAATAAATAGATTACTGTACAGATAAATAGTTTGCACTTTTGCATATGCATCCACGTTTATGAATGTAGATTATATTGTCTTTATATTCCAGCGAGTTAATCCGTTTTTGGGGGAATTGAGGGAATTATTTTGATGCATTCAAGAGTCTTATGGCCTGAGGGAAGAAGCTGTTACAGAACCTGGTGGTTCTGCTACAGAGGCTGCGGAACCTCTTTCTAGAGTCCAGCAGTGAGAACAGTCCTTGGTGGGGGTGGGAGGAGTCTCTGCAGATTTTCTGAGCCCTGGTCAGGCAGCGGCTTTTTTGCGATAATCGTGGCATGCGCACAATATCACTGACGTGTGATGATTGCTGGCTTTTCTTTGCTGCTCTGTATTGATCCCAGTGAGCAGGTGCACCTAATTTTGTTTATTTTCGGCCGTGACTGAAAAAACAACATAGCGGTGATGTTTGTCAAGATAAATATTTAATAGCGTACATTTTTATAAGACAAATTTGGATATTTTTGGAGAGGGTGAGGTGGTTTAATTTGCAATCTGGCAATGCACACACAAACTGTTTGCTGACAATCCAATACATGTTATCTAGACCGCAAGGAAGTCTGTTTAAATGTAAATTAGAATCCTAATAATATGTAATGTTCTGCCAGAGGTGAAATTAAAGAATATTAATGGGATAATGTCCCCAGCTTGGTCTGTCTGGCATACTTCCCTACTATCCAAACAGACTCTTCATCAGGCAGCTTTTCTTTTCTATTCATCATGTCGTCATAGATTGTATCATAGGATTGAAAAAAACATATTCAACCTGCTGGTGACATGCTTAAGCATGCTGTGTTCTATAGACAGACCCGACATTACCACAGAACCCTAACAAAATTCCCCCAAAAAGTGCATTCCCCTTTAAAGTTTCTGAACTTTTGGTAGAAAAAAAGACTATTGTATAAACCCCAGGGTTTGAAGTTAGGGAAACAAGTCTGGAAAGTAGGGTAGGCGCTTTGTGGCTACTTCGGGATGGCTAAGTGTCCCCTATTGTTTTAAATAGTCTTGGTCCAGCCCATCACCCAAAGACCATTGCCTTAGGAGACCCTACCAGGGACATCACAGCTCCAAAGGATAACTAATGCACTCAAACCCCTCGCCCACATTAAGTCTAGAAAGGGAGAATGGGACTTCATGTGACTTCTCCTTGAAAGATGATGATCAATGCTTGGCAAAGCCAGAAAAATCCCCAGTGGAGCCCCACAGTGGTTTTCCGACCCAGGTACAGGGACGAAAGACTAATCTAACCCATGGGAACCATTCAAAGATAAATGTCATATGCCTTCAAACAGGAGTGATTAAAGCAAACCTGAGCAATCTACTCCATGAATCCAATGTTATTTTGAGAAAATGAACAGCAGCACTTGCAGATCAAGTGTCTTTTAGGAGGTAAAAGCCTTTTTCATTATGTATTGTGCAAAAAGTGAAAGTCCTCGTCCCAACTGCTAAAGCAGTCAGCTCTACAACACAGCAACATGGACAATAACTTTGACTGACATCTCATGTGCTTTTCACTGATATGATTCCATTTACTTCACATGAATTCTGTCTGATTCCAGCTCTGTACAAATTTTACTTGACAGAAACACTGCACTCAAATCAGTAATCGGTCTCCAAGACTCTTGGCAAAATAATGGATTTTTGCCTAGGTCGATAGCATATGACTTAATTACAAGAGAATGTATAAATAGAACAGAAAATAGAGATGAAGTGAGGGCGATGGGGGATGACAGATGGGTACAGGATGAAGAGAAATGTAGTGAGAGTAACAAAATAACAGGGACAAGAGATGTTCTACATCTTTAAACAGTAGCCTGCAGCTCAAAAAAGCAGAGCTGTGTAGGACCAGTGGGGTAAGGATGTGCTCCTGAGAGAAATAACATTAAAGGTTTCAATAGAATAGAAATGTTTTCTATCAAAATAATAATAACTGAATAGTTTTTGCCTCTAAACTCTAGTGTAGTTTGTAAAATAGTCATAGATATACTGTGTATGAGGAAAGTATATTTGGTATTTTTTAGGGATGTCCGATAATGGCTTTTTGCCGCTATCCCAGGGGTCGGCAACCCAAAATGTTGAAAGAGCCATATTGGACCAAAAATACAAAAACAAATCTGTCTGGAGCCGCAACAAATTAAAAACCATATTACATACAGATAGTGTGTCATGACATATACATTAAATTAAGAGGACTTAAAGGAAACTAAATGAGCTCAAATATACCTACAGATGAGGCATACTGATGCAATATGTAACTAGCCTAAATAGCATGTTAGCATCGATTAGCTTGCAGTCATGCAATGACCAAATATGTCTGATTAGCACTCCACACAAGTCAATAACATCAACAAAACTCACCTTTGTGCACGTCCGAGAAAGTCGGAGAAAGTTATACATGTAAACAAACTATGGTGAGTTCAAGGACCGCCAAAATTAGTAGGACAAAACGGCACTCGCCAAATACTCGAATCAGTGAAGCATGTTTAATATAAACAGTGTGCTTTATAACAATTAGGGAGGTTTGTGTCATGTTTGTCCTCCTACAGAAACCATATTAAAACAAAAAATTTTTTTTTTCCTCTCATCTTTTTCCATTTTTCATACATTTTTGAAAAAGCTCCAGAGAGCCACAAGGGCGGCGCTAAAGAGCCGCATGCGGCTCTAGAGCCGCAGGTTGCCGACCCCTGCGCTATCCGATATTCCGATATTGTCCAACTCTTTAATTACCGATACCAATATCAACCGATACCGATATCAATCGATATATACAGTCGTGGAATTAACACATTATGCCTAATTTGGACAACCAGGTATGGTGAAGATAAGGTACTTTTTGAAAAAATTTATAAAATAAAATAAGATGAATAAATTAAAAACATTTTCTTGAATAAAAAAGAAAGTAAAACAATATAAAAACAGTTACATAGAAACTAGTAATTAATGAAAATGAGTAAACTGTTAAAGGTTAGTACTATTAGCAGCACGCACAATCATGTGTGCTTACGGACTGTATTCCTTGCAGACTGTATTGATATATATTGATATATAATGTAGGAACCAGAATATTAATAACAGAAAGAAACACCCCTTTTGTGTGAATGAGTGTAAATGGGGGAGGAAGGTTTTTTGGTTTGGTGCACTAATTGTAAGTGTATCTTGTGATTTTTATGTTGATTTAATAAAAAATTAAAAAATTAAAAAAACGATACCGATAAAAAAAAAACCGATACCGATAATTTCCGATATTACATTTTAACGCATTTATCGGCCGATAATATCAGCAGGCCGATATTATCGGACATCTCTAGTATTTTTTACTACAAACATTTTCCGATGTGAAACTTTTACATTTTGTTTATCTCTCTGTCTCTCTTGTGCTCATGGTGCAAATCCAGATAATTAATCAATCTCAGCTGTCATGCAAGTCAAGCTAAATGATACTTGTTAACTACTAAAACCAGCAACTATTTGTCAACATGATCGCATAATGTAAAGGACCGAGCACACATGCACATCACGTTTTGCTGTTTTTGCTGTGCTTGAGTCTAGAGCAGGGGGTGTCAACGTCAAGGCCCCCGGGATGATATTTGATTAGTATCAGAACCGGCCCGCAGGCCACAGCCGCCTGCTGCTGTTTTACACGCACCAATACTCCATCAGTGTTGGCGCTAGGAATTTTCAAAATGGGATCCCAGGGACCCCATCAAGTCATAAAAATGGGGTCCCACGGTAAATGTTTGGGGTCCCACTTTTTTGTAAGCATTCTGAAAACAAATGATAAATGTACGCATTATCCTGTTATATCTCTCATTCTATATTGTTTTTTAGAAAAAGGTAGTCATAAACATTATTTAATTCATTTTAAAAAATAATACAAAAGAAAACACTTTTTTATGCATATGTAAATGTTTTTAGTTCTAAACATTCATTCACTTTCTTCTTTACTTCATGGATCTAAACTTTACCATTGCTGGTATTTTTTTCTATAATTTTATTGTAATATTTTCAGAATGTGTTTGTTCTATTTTTGGCCAAAGTAAGACAAAGAAATCAATCTGAAGTTGTCTTTATTTTTTTCTTTTAATGCCATGATTTTAATAGCACAGGTTTTCCTCCATGCGGTCCCTGAGCTAAAATGAGTTTGACACCCCTGGCCTAGAGTATATATAGTACATTTGCAGGGTTTTACAAGGTAATATACATTTGCTAAATTTGATATTATGCATATTGAACTACTCAAAATGTGTATTGCCCATTTCAGGCAACTTTATTTAATTTTTGTTTCCGAAGCCAAAGATCAGAGTAACAGGAGTAAGTTTAAGCATATAATCGTTTTTTTTTTGTTTTTGTTTGTTTTTTTGTTTTTTTTTAAGATATCCTGCTCAGCCACTCAGGAGAATCATATTGTCGATGCCCATATCCGCTATACACATTTGCTTTGCAAAAGAGATGTTGGATACTTCTCTTGTTGCTCTACTTGTATTTGATTTGTTAAATGGGTATATTTAGCAGCCGGACCGTAACAAGAGAGGATAGGAAGAAGAAGAAAAAAAGACAGAGGGGGAAATTGCGGGAAGAAGAAGACAAAAAAAAACAACAAAACAATATCAGCAAATATGATATATTTAGATAAGATATCAGAAATGATAAAGAACCAGTGAATGAAGTAGATAGTAATAACACAGAAATGACAATGAATATTATTGTACTACAAAATGAAGCTAACAAAAAATAACAATAGAAATAACAAAATTGATAATTAATAATAATATTTACCTCTATTATCAACATTACAATCGCTTCAAATGCAACAATAATAAGTGTAATGGATCCATTACAAAAGAAAGCAAATTAAGAGGCACGGAAGAAAAAGGAGCAGACTATTTTAACCTTATACAAACCCCGTTTCCATATGAGTTGGGAAATTGTGTTAGATGTAAATATAAACGGAATACAATGATTTGAAAATCACTTTCAACCCATATTCAATTGAATATGTTACAAAGACAACATATTTGATGTTCAAACTGATAAACATTTTTTTTTTGCAAATAATCATTAACTTTAAAATTTGATGCCAGCAACACGTGACAAAGAAGTTGGGAAAGGTGGCAATAAATACTGATAAAGTTGAGGAATGCTCATCAAACACTTATTTGGAACATCCCACAGGTGTGCAGGCTAATTGGGAACAGGTGGGTGCCATGATTGTCATCCGGACCAAAGGGGAAGCGAACCATCCAGACTGTTATCAACGCAAAGTTCAAAAGCCAGCATCTGTGATGGTATGGGGGTGCATTAGTGCCCAAGGCATGGGTAACTTACACATCTGTGAAGGCACCATTAATGCTGAAAGGTACATACAGGTTTTGGAACAACATATGCTGCCATCTAAGCGCCGTCTTTTTCATGGACGACCCTGCTTATTTCAGCAAGACAATGCCAAGCCACATTCAGCACGTGTTACAACAGCGTGGCTTCGTAAAAAAAAGAGTGTGGGTACTTTCCTGGTCCGCCTGCAGTCCAGACCTGTCTCCCATCGAAAATGTGTGGCGCATTATGAAGCGTAAAATACGACAGCGGAGACCCCGGACTGTTGAACGACTGAAGCTCTACATAAAACAAGAATGGGAAAGAATTCCACTTTCAAAGAATTACTTCAAACAATTAGTTTCCTCAATTCCCAATCGTTTATTGAGTGTTGTTAAAAGAAAAGGTGATGTAACTACTTTGGCACGTGTTGCAGCCATGAAATTCTAAGTTAATTATTATTTGCAAAAAAAATAAAGTTTATGAGTTTGAACATCAAATATCTTGTCTTTGTAGTGCATTCAATTGAATATGGGTGGCAAAGGATTTGCAAATCATTGTATTCCGTTTATATTTACATTTAACACAATTTCCCAACTCATATGGAAACGAGGTTTGTACATTGTTATGGTAACAGTAGGTTAAGCTTTAACAGTGTGCCATGTTTCAAACCGGTTTCCCCTGTGGGGTGATGGGACAATGTTAATATGCATTTAATGAAACGTGCTTGTATGCATGAGTGTACAGTACGTATGTATATGTGTATGTACAGTATGTATGCATGTTTTTACAGTGAATGTGCATGTGTATGTATGCATCATGTGTGTGTAGGTACAGTATGTATGTGTGTACGTATATATGTGTGCATATGCACCTATATATATGCGTCTGTGCCTATGTATGTGCACATGTACTGTATGCATGTATGTATGTATGTATGTGTATGTACAGTATATGAGTGTGTATGTATGTATGAGCAAGTATATGTATGTTTGTATGTACAGTATATTTGTCTCCCAGTATGTGTAGCAGCCAAAGTATGGCCCCAGTCACCCTGAAAGCTCCACCCAAAAACAACAGGTGCGGTGCACAGGAAACAAAGGACCACCAGCCCCAGGTAGGAAGGCCAGTCAGCGACAGGACCCCCAGGACCAGGCCTACCGCGCTGCCGGGCAGGCCAGCAGCAGGCACACCCAGCTCGGGACAAGGCGACAAAGCACGGGAGAAGCAGAAGACAGCCAGGGACCACACCCCACATGGGCAAAAAGATGGGACGCTCTACCTTGAGGGGCCCAGAACTGGACGGAAGGACCGCCCCACCAGCAACCAGGCCGGATATTTTTTTTAGTTACCCTCCAAACACGTGTACAGTCTTTAATAACCGATAAAAGATATAAAGATGATAGATTTTACAAATAAAACGTAATCAACTCGGAACAACAATATGAAACTTGAACTCTGGCAGTGGTTTATATTTCAAAATCGCTGATTTTCTTATTTTGCTGTCATTCAAAAAGGGATCCAGTGTCATGTCTTGGTGATCATGTTTAGTTTGGCTATGTTCTGTTTGGTTTTTGCACTCTGTCAGTCTCTGTTTTTTCACTCCCTGTTTTGTTTCCATGACGACCAATCAGTTCACCTGTCCTCACGACTCACGCACCTGATTCATTTGAACTCACGCACCTGTTTTCAATCACCACATGACTATTTAAGCATGTCATTTTCTGTTGGTCGGCCTGGAAACATCACATTCATGCTCTGCACTCTTGACACGCTGCTTACTCTGTCCAGGTCATAGTTCATGCTGCTCTTTTCTTGCCACGTAAGTTTTTTGTTTATTCAAGCCACTGTTTTGTACCTCCGCTGTGAGCGCCTTTTGTTTGTTCCTTTTTTTCCATAGTTCCGCCTTTGTGCTAGTTTTGTTTTATTAGCCAAGTTTGTTCCCCGCCTTGTGCACGCCTTTTGTTTATACTTTTTATAATATATTATTAAATCATGTATTTAACTTCACGCCATGTCCGGTTCAATTCTTATGCATCTGGGAAAACAAACTACTTCATAGTCCTCGTCATGACATCCAGCCTCATATAGATCATACAATCATCATGCAAAAGCATAACGCCCACGCCACTCTCCATACACTTCCAGAGACGCCGATGAGCAGGACAAAGCCAAACATTTTTCCGATAACTGTCTTGTTTGTCTGCAGTGAAACGACCCACTCTATGCTCCCCCACTGAAGTCACTGGTGTACACTCAGCTTCAACACTGTTAAATCCACTGTGAAGCTACCACAATAATGAGAAGAAAGTCGCGAAAAGTAGCTGATTCTGAACAAAAGTTGAACGGATTCTAGTGCATTTTAGTCAATGAAATGGACAGTACATTAAACACAAAAGTACATATTTGACCACTTTTTTTAATTCTTAGGGGACGTTTCGCTTCTCTTTGCAGTCTTACAGTAATTTCCACTGGTGTGTAGGTATTTAAACAGGCTCTTTACATTTATTTTCTATTACCAAGAGAAGTAGTGTACGACTTATCCTGTTCAGGGTGACCGGTGAGCTGGAGCTTTTATTACTAAAATTATTTACTGACACTCTTTAGACTCTAATTATAAATGCAATGTAAGGCAAAAACCTTTCGGTAACCGGGTGTGAAATATCTAATATAGTGTTACGAGGCTAGTAAAAAGCTGCAAAGGCTCTATAGTAAAATATTAACAGCTCAAGAAGAGTAACATTTACTGCATTGATGCAAATAAAGAAGATACCCCGGAAAATACATTTTCACAGTCTCACACTATCCCAAATTAGGTGAATGAATTGAAAGCCTGTGGTGAACATTTAAGAGGCTTAAGTTGCCAAGTCTTTTTGAAATATTGATTGTTGTAAACACGAGTAACCTTTAACTACACTTTCAGTGTATGTACAGTAGATGTTACAAAGTTAGTACGAACATGATTTCATTAACCTCTCACTACTGAGGTTAGTTGGATTTCCACGACACAACACAGTCCCAGACTCAGACCATTACACAGACACAGGCATTGGGCTTCCAAACGTCTCATAAAAACGATTAATAAATGTACCTTTTTTTGACTTAACTTGTGCACTTAAAAATACATCAACATGCTGAATCAATCGTGATTGTTTCCACAGCTCCCCTCTCTTCAAAACATCAATCCATCAATCAAAAAACCAATCAAACTTTATTTGTATATCACTTTTCACACGTATTAAATGTAGCACAAAGGGTTTTTCCTTTAAAAAACATGTAAAAACCAGTGCCTCCCGCCCTCCTTACATAATCCCAGGTAAAAAAAAAAACACATCCCCCACCCTAAACCCCCTTTTTCCTCTTTCCACACACATGCACACATAATAAAAGTCATGTAAAAACATATGTGGCTGAGCACGGAGGACCCAAGTGAGAAAACACTATCTTTAAGGAGCCAAGTGCAACAGCAGCTGCATGATGACGGCCCACGACCGCAGCAACCCTGATCCAGGGCACATAGCTGGAGACCAAGGAGTCCTCTGGCCGAGGAACCCATGAGCCAGAATCACAGCAGCCCCGGACATAGTGCAGATGGCTCCCGCTGAGGAAACGCTAGATATAACTGTCCAATTTAAATATAGGAAAAGGATAACATAAATGAATAAAATGCAATAATATGATACAATATAATTAGTCAAATTCATCAATATTACATAAACATGTAGTTAAAAACTAAATACAATTAATTAAAATGGTATGTGATAAATAAAAGCTATTGAATTCTAGATAAAGAGAGTTAAAAATATAAAACAAGTTACAGGATGAATAAGAATATTATTTAAACGCTAAATTAAAAATGTGGGTGTTTTTAAAATTTTTAACATTCTCTGCAGACCTGAGGACCTGCAGCAGGCTGTTCCACAAATGGGGGATGTAATAATGGAATGATGCCACCCTGTGGGTCTGGGTACATCATTAGTCATCATTTTCTGTGTATTATAATGTGAATGGAGAGAAATGATAAAAAATACAGTGTTTAGTGTTACATATGTCACGGCCCGGGCGCACTCTAGTGCGCAGTCATCTGTGCGCTGCGCTGAGCCCACCTCAAAGCGCGTCTGCACCTTCATTGTCCATTCATTTTTGGTGACTTTATATACTCTGGACCTAGACGTTGAGTCCGCGACATACATGGCGGACAATAACTAAAACAGTCTGCTTTGCCAGTCCAAAAGCATTCGCTGTTTTCCATGGTTTTCCCTCGACGGCCAGGTAATACAAAGCACTCGCTACCGTTTTTATCATATCCACGGGAGCCCTCATTCTCGTTGTGTCTCCTTTGACAAATGGACAAAGTTTTTCGGTAAGTAGAATCACAGCTGATTTGGACATTCGAAAGTTCTCTTGCCGTCTGAGAAGTGTTGTATCCTAAATAGCTGCAATCGCGAGTTTCCTTCACTTAAGGTATTCATGTGCAGAGGTGGGTAGAGTAGCCAGAAATTGTACTCAAGTAAGAGTACTGTTATTTTAGAGCAGTGGCTCTTAACCTGGGTTCGATCGAACCCTAGGGGTTCGGTGAGTCGGCCTCAGGGGTTCGGCGGAGGTCAAGACACACCCGACTCATCGTGTAAATACAAACTTCTCCCTATCGGCGTATTACGGATACGGCAACAGCTGACTGGTTTGCAGGTGTGTCATTTGTTGTGAGTTCATGCACTGTGTTGGTTTTGTTGTTTGAACAAGGTGATGTTCATGCACGGTTCATTTTATGCACCAGTAAAAAAACATGGTAGCACTTTAGTATGGGAAACATATTCACCATTAATTAGTTGCTTATTAACATGCAAATTAGTAACATATTGGCTCTTAACTAGTCATTATTAAGTACTTAGTAATGCCTTATTCGGCATAGCCTTATTATTACCCCAACCCTCTAACCCTGACCCAAACCCTGACCAAATACCTCTAAATTAAGTCTTTATTACTTAGAATATGTTCCCCTAGTGTCCAAATAACTCTAAATTAAGTCTTTGTTACTTAGAATATGTTCCCCATACAAAAACATATAACTTTGTCTTGAATTTGTCTTTATTTTTCACTAAAGAAGGGTTCGGTGAATGCGCATATGAAACTGGTGGGGTTCGGTACCTCCAACAAGGTTAAGAACCACTGATGTAGAGATTTATTACTCAAGTAAAAGTAAGGAGTAGTCACCCAAATATTTACTTAAGTAAAAGTAAAAAGTATGCCGTGAAAAAAACTACTCAAGTACTGAGTAACTGATGAGTAACCTGTTCGTTTAATGATGACGGCAACAAATAATGCACAAAATACATAAAAATAGCAATGAGCAAATTCAGAGCCAGGAATATCTAAAACAATAATATATATTAAATAATAATACATTAAAATAAAAACATTAAGGCAAATTGAGCCACAATAACTTAACAGCACCATAGGCTCAGTAGGCATTCATTGATTGATTGATTGAAACTTTTATTAGTAGATTGCACAGTACAGTACATATTCTGTACAACTGACCACTAAATGGTAACACCCGAATAAGTTTTTCAACGTTAATCAATTACTTAATAAATGACCAAGTAGAGGTGATCTACCTCATATATACATATACACACCAGTGACGTGCGGTGAGGTTGATGGCTGGTGAGGCACTGACTTCATCACAGTCAGATTTACAAACATATGAACCCTAAAGAGTATCTTATTCACCATTTGATTGGCAGCAGTTAACGGGTTATGTTTAAAAGCTCAGACCAGCATTCTTCCCTGCTTGGCACTCAGCATCAAGGGTTGGAATTGGGGGTTAAATCACCAAAAATTATTCCCGGGCGTGGCGCCGCTGCTCCCCACTGCTCTCCTCACATCCCAGGGGGTGATCAAGGGATGGGTCAAATGCAGAGGACAAATTTCACCACACCTAGTGTGTGTGTGACAATCATTGGTACATTAACTTAACTTTAACTTTACACATACAAACTGTAGCACACAAAAAAGCACATTTAATAAAAAAAACGTTATTATGGTCTTACCTTTATGTAATATATTGGGTTGGAGGCAATAACCAGGCGAGGTGATGAAGTACGTCTCTTTACACACTTGACGTCAGGTGCGCAACACCACGTAAATCGTTGGCCAACCAAAAAGTAACCACAGTACGCTATAGCCAACATTAACCAGGAGATGGCAACAGACAAACATAGATCACTCTATTACAGTCCTCCCCTTTTAGAAATGTAGAAGTAAGTTACTCAAAAGAAATAAACAACCCAACCAAAAAATGCAGCAGCTCAATAAGAAGCCAAAAAGTGCAAAAACAATAATGTTCGTGTTGGAGGAGTTGTGAATGAATGAAATATGAATTCCGTGCTGCAGTCTGCAGGTGTACCTAATGTTACGAACATTATTGTTTTTGCACTTTTTGGCTTCTTATTAAATAACTTTTTTAAATAGATTCAATCTTGCACGTGGAAAGTTTAAGTGTGGGCTTTAGTTGATATAACACTCCCGTCAGGGGGTGCATTCTATGGCGGGGGTGCAGGAGGCGGGATTACTGCGAGCCTCACACAGTGCGTCTTCACAGCAGTTTTATGATTGCTCAGCACAAGAAATACGTTACACACACGGTTACACACAGTTACTTACACACAGTTGTTGACAAAATACACTGTACATTATATACCTCAGCTAACTAAACTATGGAAATGTATAATATAATTCATATAGCAATACGGTCTCACCGCACAGCAGGCCAGCAGTTAGCCGAGTCATTGCGCAATCCATGTTGAGGCACAACTGAGTGACGTGCTTCAACTGGCTGCTGTTCACCGCACCGTTTCTTCTCAGTATTTGAACGGCAAATGTGAAAATTCAGCGATTTTGAATAAGAATAATCTAAAACTGGTGAAGTTAAATGGAAAATAATTTTATAGTATAATCACTGCAGTGTTTCCCACAGGACAGGCATCTATTTGTGGTGGTGTGGTCGGGGGGCGGGGTGTGGCGGCGGCAGCGCCGATGACCAAGAAGAACGCTGAGTTGGAATATAATTACAACATTTTATGTACATATTTATATACAGATTTGAACAATTAGTGATTCACTGAAATATATTTATTAATTGTGGTTCTTACAAAAAATATATCTTATAAAATATAAAAGCTAAAATGTCTCTTAAAGCTCTGCCCCTTTAATTAGTGAATACTAAATAATGTAACTTTAGCCTACTACTACAACCATATTATTTACCAGCAACATGAAGTGAAACAGAGGCAGAGGTGTCCTGCCACAGTCAGTCAACCTCCTCCTCCTCCTCCTGCTGCTGCTGAACAGGTCGCACCTGTGGTCCGGACTGTAGGCCTACCTCCTCTCCAAGTCGAGCCCTTTTCGGCCGTTGAAAATATTTTTCTATACTCATCTGTGTGAAGGAGTGAACATCCAACATTAGAATTTATTACTAACGAGCAGAAGCGCTCTATGTACAGTGCCGTCTAACCTTAAGCGGCAGCAGCTCAACACATGCAGGGTTCAACGTTAAGCTTTTTTTCTACTTGCCTGACTTCTCAAATCTACTTGCCCCAATATTTTTACTTGTCCTGCCTAGGTTTTTTTCTGGCTGTGTAGTGCTCATGGCTTATATCTTACTAAAATTCTTCCCGTTGACTATTTACAACACTACACAGTAATTATTATTATTATTATTATTATTATCTATAATTACATTTAAATGGCATTGCATACATGTAAAATTAAATGCTATTTCACATTATTAGACCAGTAGCAGTTACACCCATCTGAACAGGTCAGCCACCTGTTTAAAGCCCGATCACAGTTGAAATCTTTAAATGAAGGGCCTTTAATGGCCAAAACATTAACCGGGACAACATTTTAACAGCTGGTTGGCTCAGATTTTATTCTTTTCATTGCATTCACATGCTGCAGTGGACAGTGGACAATTTAGCTTCAGTCCATGTGTGTTTATTGACAACAGGGCTATAACCTGGACACGTTAGCTCGCCGGTGAAATCGCGGATTAACGTTAAATATATGACGAGCCGCGAGCGATGCAGCTATAACCTATCTATCTATAACACCTGTAAAAATGAAGCAATGCTACCACGCTAGCAAGCGTTAGCTAGCCGGCTATCAGCCACCAAGCTGCTAACTATCGCCAAAAGGCACCATTTAAGTTTTTTTCCCCATGGCATCCTGGATCAAGGCTTTCAGCAGCTTTTGGACGTTTGAGGTAGAAACGTAGGAAGCGCCATCATTATGAAAAGAAGCCGGCGAGTATTTTGATCCCGTCCCGTTACAATGCATAGTAGGCTACCGCCACCTACTGCACCGGAGGTGTAACTACAAGCAACATTCACAGACAGTCCCATTGCTTTTATGAGCGGTCGAGCGAGTCAAAAGCCGAAAAATCCATTTGTGGCGGACGTAATTCTTTCGTGGCGGGCCGCCACAAATAAATGAATGTGTGGGAAACACTGCACTGGATACATTTAACAATTTAATTAATTTTTTTTCTTTTTACATTTTTTTTCTTTCCATGATGGCAGGAACTGTGCGGTCGCAAATTATCCTCTGCATTTGACCCGTCTCTCTTGATCACCCCCTGGGAGGTGAGGGGAGCAGTGAGCAGCAGCGGTGGCCGCGCCCGGGAATCATTTTTGGTGATTTAACCCCCAATTCCAACCCTTGATGCTGAGCGTCAAGCAGGGAGGTAATGGGTCCCATTTTTATAGTCTTTGGTATGATGTGGCAATATGTCTAAATTCATATAGCCCTCCTGTTTTAATAGTTCCCAGTTTTTGTTTTTTTAAGCCTCAATGAAAAATAAAAACATTTCCGTTACCTCATTTCGTTGTGACACATCTTGTTGCTGGTAAAATTAGGCCTTCAAATTAAAAGATTGAAAAAGCACAACAGTAAAACAACACACTTGCACCATAGGCAGACAGGTCAACAAAACACAACACAACACAACCCTCCTCCCAGGAACAGTCGGGGTGTTTGTTGGTCACAATTGAACTAGAAAGACCTAAATTGACCATATTGTCATCCCTCATTTGCCCTTATTTCCCAGAAAAGTTTCCCCTAACTTCCGTGTGCCAAAATAACTTTGATAGTTTAAGGAATTATCTTCAGAGCGGTTTTCACCTGTTTGTTGACTCATTTGTTATTAAAGCAGGGTTGTACAGCACATTCCCATTAAAACTTTGCAGACACATTCCTTATTATTACATTTTTGTGAGAATATAGTTAACACTTTTTGGTACAAGTTGTCCAAACCAAACTGACACAGTCATGCATGTATTTCTGGTACCTAAAGAAAATACACCAAAGACCAAATACACAAGCGTGCGCCATAGGCAGCAACAACGTTGATATTTTGTAGTGGAGATCGAAAGTTTGGTGAAATATCTTTTTCTTGCAAGTTTTAGACAATTGTGACTGCTTTATTTTTCCAGTGAGCTAATGCACTGACCTGCAGATGGAATGTATCTCATGTGTGTCTTCGCCCTTGCCTGTGTTGTCCGTCATACTGTCGCCCAAAGCCATGAGACAACGGGCAAAGCTCTTGTAGATGGAATGACACCTTCTGGTTGAAACTGCAGTAATGGAGCCAGGGCTCACCACTGGAAAAGACACAAAAAGGAAAACAATTAACAAAAATCCCACAATATTATATATCATGAAAAATGGATTAGGTTTAAAAAGCGCTTTTCTAGCACCTCGCGGAGAACAGAGAACCCATCATTCATTCACTCCACATTCAGACGTGGTTGGTGGTAAAGAGATGTCCGATAATGGCTTTTTTGCCAATATCCGATATTCCGATATTGTCTAACTTTTAATTACCGATTCCGATATCAACCGATACCGATATATACAGTCGTGGAATTAACACATTATTATGCCTAATGTTGTTGTGATGCCCCGCTGGATGCATTAAAAAAAGTAACGAGGTTTTCCAAAATATATCAACTCAAGTTATGGAAAAAAATGCCAACATGGCACTGCCATATTTATTATTGAAGTCACAAAGTGCATTATTTTTTTAACGTGCCTCAAAACAGCAGCTTGGAATTTGGGACATTGAGGAGGTTGAGGTGGGCGGGGTTGGGGGGGCGGGGGGGGGGTAGCGGGGTTAGCGGAGGGTGTATATTGTAGCGTCCCGGAAGAGTTAGTGCTGCAAAGGGTTCTGGGTATTTGTTCTGTTGTGTTTATGTTGTGTTACGGTGCGGATATTCTCCCGTTTGTCATTCTTGTTTGGTGTGGGTTCACAGTGTGGCGCATATTTGGAACAGTGTTAAAGTTGTTTATACAGCAACCCTTAGTGTGACCTGAATGGTTGTTGACCAAGTATGCATGGCATTCACTTGTGTGTGTGAAAAGCCGTAGACATTATGTGATTGGGCCGGCACGCAAAGGCAGTGCCTTTAATGCCTTTACCTACTCAGTGGCCTAGTGGTTAGAGTGTCCGCCCTGAGATCGGTAGGTTGTGAGTTCAAACCCCGGCTGAGTCATACCAAAGACTATAAAAATGGGACCCATTACCTCCCTACTTGACACTCAGCATCAAGGGTTGGAATTGGGGGGTTAAATCACCAAATTTGATTCCCGGGCGCGGCCACCGCTGCTGCTCACTGCTCCCCTCACCTCCCAGGGTGGTGAACAAGGGGGATGGGTCAAATGCAGAGAATAATTTCACCACACCTAGTGTGTGTGACAATCACTGGTACTTTAACTTTAACTTTAAGGTTTATTGGCGCTCTGTACTTCTCCCTACGTCCGTGTACCACTCCGTACAGCGGCGTTTTAAAAAGTCATAAATTTTACTTTTTGAAACTGATGCAGATAATTTACAATATTCCGTTTTAAAGCATTCATCGCCGATAATATCGGCAGTCCGATGGACATCTCTAGTGGTAAGCTACATTTGTAGCCACAGCTGAGTAAATGTGATTTTTAATTTTTAATAAATGCTCTATATCAGGGGTGTAAAACTCATTTTAGATCGGGGGCCACATGGAGAAAAATCTACTCCCGAGTGGTAAAATCACGGCACGATAACTTAAAAATCAATCAAAGTTTATTTATATAGCCCTAAATCACAAGTGTCTTAAAGGGCTGTACAAGCCACAACGACATCCTCGACTCAGATCCCACAAAAATAAAGACATCTTCAGATTGTTTTCTTTGTTTAAAAATAGAACAAGCACATTCTGAAAATGTACAAATCATAATGATGTTGTTTAGTTTTTTTACACTTACATGTTGCGGTTAATAGTATTTTACCTTTATTTGTCGTTATTTATACTTTCTGAATAAATGATGTGATAATGTTCATCAGTCAACTCATTGGTGTTCATTTTCAATCTATCAAGATAAAAAAAATATCAAAATCAAATTACAGGATGTAATTTATTAACCTGATTCTCGCCAGATCCTTGTTGTTTGCTGAGCTCCACACAAGGATCTGGGAGTTCTCAATAGGAGATGTATTTCAGAAGGCGGGGCCTTGTAAAAAAAATCCTTGTATGTGATTGGACAAACCACTTGTCAGTTATCTTGAATGACGTGCTACTTCAACCACTCACATCGAAATCAACCCGTGACGCTGATGAGAGCGACGCTGGGAAATCCAAAACAGAACAGCCGACAGAGCGAAAAGTCAATAAATGCCTTCAAAACCGTTCTCTGTTCATCTTTTAAAGAATTAATATTCGATAGATTCGACAAAACAGTTGCAATAGCAGAATCAATGTCAGCACACGACTCCTCGCTGCGTGCCGCCTTTGTTGTTTGAATCAAACAGCCGCTTCGGCGCTACGTCACATCTATGAAATCCCGCCCGGCGATTATTTGTTGCTATCTTGAAAGAGTTTGCATTGCCCTTGATCCCAGATCCTTGTGTGGAGCTCAGCGAACTACAAGGATCTGGCGAGAGTCAGGTTAGTTATTTATGACTGGTGCACAATTTTTTTATTTTTTTTTTACATAAGTAGCAGAATCTACAAAGACACAAATAATTGCTATTGCAACATCTAGTGGACACATTTAGAACAGCAGTTTCTTTCATTTAAAAATTTCAGCTCATTTTTATACTTAGCAAACTCATCCCGCGGGCCGGATAAAACCTACGTTTGACACCCCTGCTCTAAATAAAAAAATATTTATATTTTTACATTGTCATTATGGGGTATTGTTTTCAGAATTTTGAGGACATAATTGTCACGGCGGGGGGGTCGCACCTTACTGGGATGCAGACGGACCACTCCGGAAAAGGCGTACAGGTAAGAACATGATTTAATCTTCAAAATTAAACACGTACCAAAAACACAAAACAAGCAGAAGGAAAAGCGTGCCGATCGCACGCGAAGCTAAGGCTACCACTTAGCACAGGAAGCATAGACTAGGAGACAAGAAATACAAACGTAACAGGTTGCGTGTAGCAAGCATGAAGCCAGGCCGACTCACCGACAAAGGCAGGCTTAAATAGTCCCTCTGATTGGTGCTCGGAAAACAGGTGAGCGTTCCGAGCACCAATCAGAGACAGGTGGAAACAATAAGCTCCCATGGTAACTAAAAACAAACAAGGGTGCACAAAAACAGGAACTAAGGGAGTCCAAAACTAACAGAATATAACAAAAACATGATCCGGGCCACGAATCATGACAATAATGAATTTATTCCTTTTTGTAAGCAGGCTGTAGCAAACCAAAATATGGAAAAAGTGTAGCGCTGTGACTACTTTTTTAGGTGCACTAAAGCCAGACTGCAAAACTCTGTGAACAAAGGGGTTCCAAACTGCACACAGCAAAATGCATGAACCCTACAATTTGACGCTTTGTGAGTCAGAAAGGATTAAATGAATCATCAAAGAAATTAATCATAGGTCCCCTTTAAAGTTAAATCCTAAACTTCTGCAAAAAGCATGCTCACAAACACACACCCTATCACAAAGCAGTCTCACGACTGACGGGAGTTTACTTTGCATCGTTGTTTTTGAAGTTGAAAGTCCAACATTGTTGAACCACACTAAAGGAAGGCGCCTGCCTTCGACAATTGACAAGTTATTGGTTGATGTATCGTCAAGTCATTATCATTCAAGTCCGTAGAGCAGTGTTTTTCAACCACTGTGCCGCGGCACACTAGTGTGCTGTGAGATACAGTCTGGTGTGCCGTGGGAAATGATCTAATTTCACCTATTTGGGTTAAAAATATTTTTTGCAAACCAGTAATTATAGTCTGCAAATGACGTTTTGTTGTTGAGTGTCGGTGCTGTCTAGAGCTCGGCAGAGTGACCGTGTAATACTCTTCCATATCAGTAGGTGGCGGCCAGTAGTTAATTGCTTTGTAGATGTCGGAAACAGTGGGAGGCAGTGTGCAGGTAAAAAGGTGTCTAATGCTTAGACTAAAAATGAACAAAAGGTGAGTGCCCCCAAGAAAAGGCATTGAAGCTTAGGGAAGGCTATGCAGAACCAAACTAAAACTGAACTGGCTACAAAGTAAACAAAAACAGAATGCTGGACAACAGCAAAGACTTACTGTGGAGCAAAGGCAATGTACATCCGAACATGACATGACAATCAACAATGTCCCCACTAAGACGGATACAAACAACTGAAATATTCTTGATTGCTAAAACAAAGTAGATGCGGGAAATATCGCTTTAAGGAAGACATGAAACTGCTACAGGAAAATACAAAAAAAAAAGAGAGAAAAAGCCACCAAAATAGGAGCGCTGTCATGTCTGTGTAATCATGTTTTGTTTTGTTTAGTTATTGGACTCTTTCTGGTTGTTCACTCCCTTGTTTTGTTTCCATAGCAACCCATTAGTTTTCACCTGTCACGTCACGCACCTGTTTCACGTTTTGAGTCACGCACCTGTTTTCGTTAATCATGTCTGTGTTATTAAAGCTTTTCTTTTTCTGATGGTCAGCCTGGCGACATCGCATTTATGCTCTGCACACTCTTTATCCTCTCAAGCCATGTTCACAGTCCCATGCCACAGTAAGTGTTTTGTTTCGTGTTCTTCGTTAATTGCCTTTGTGCTATAGTCTTTTTGGTTTCATAGTTTGTTCTCCGCCACTGTGCGCGCTTTTCGTTTGTTCTTTTTTGATAATATTTAATAAATCATGTACTCATATTCCCGTCTCGCCCGAGCCAACTTTCCGTTGCCTTCCGGAAAAACAAAACCCAAGGACCAAGTCTTGACAAGCGCAAGCAAGACAAGAACTAAAACACCACACACAGGAAAACAGGAAAAAACTCTAAATAGGTCACGTCGTTACAGTACACCTACTTTGAGACAAGAGCTATATTGATGCATGATTGGTTATGCTTTAAATTCATATCCAACAATTGCAACAACGACTCTTTACTGTCAACTGAGTTTTGTTTTTTAATGATTTCTGCTGGTCGTGTGCCTCCGGATTTTTTCAACACTAAAAATGTGCCTTGGCTCAAAAAAGAAAAACACTGCCGTAGCGTATGGAGGCTTAAAATGATGGCAAAAGAGACGTTTAATGCGGAGGGGCTTCTCTCTTCTGAGAAAAAGGCAGAGCTGTTTGATTAAGCTGATCCTCTTTTTTATCTTTTAAGCGTTGGCAAATTGATGCAAATAAAGGACTCTGAGCAGCAATGGTATAGCAGCTCTAAATAGCAGATATTACCATCACACATTTGACAATGTTGTCTTCCCTCCATTACACTCAGAATGTTTGCTCTTTATTAGGATTGCTTGCATTCTCAACCGGATTGAGAACAATGCTTATTAAAATGATTCGTGCTCATTGCAAAGTTGTCGGCCGAGAAGGTGGAAGACTTTAAAAATGATGGAAGACGACGGTTACAAAAAAGAAACATTGAATAAAAAGTGACCGTCCCCGCGTCGTCGTCACGTCACGTGCAAAGCAGCTGGAGAAGTGCCGCGCATGTCACATTTGATCTCGTAGCCCATTCATCCAGAAGAGGCTGACAGGCAACAATGACTACCTGCAAGTTGATTTTCAAATATGAATAAAGAATGATGACAATTACAAACACATCACATTATTCATATTATGCAATAGCTAACAAAACACATAAGGTGTCAGTCAGCACAGCTCACTGAAGCCATTCATCTGCGCTGACTTTATGAGATAGAAATGCATTAATGCAGCTGATGAGATGCAAATGACCGTGGAGTCGGGGCTAAATGCGGAATGTGAAAGAGGAGCCCCCCTCTGCAACTGCATCCTCACAACGTCTATTGCCTTTGAGCAAGGCACCTACTCTAGCCTAATAGTAGACTAAATTGTCCATAAGTGTGAAAGTGAGTGTGAATGGTTGTTTGTATTTGATTGACTGGTGATCAGTCCCAGCTGCATCCACCTTTTAGGCCCCTTCTACACAAAGCTGGATAAGGTTATCTAGGGTAAATCCCTCGCCCTCCATCCGCCGGCGCAACGCGACCTAGTACGCATGCGCGGAAAATGCGCACGTCATAGTTACCTCCAGTTTTGCTTTGTGTGCAAGTTCTTATATTTAACTTATCTGAACAATATCCAGTGTTGTGGTATTTAAATGAACTGGAATCCAGTGTGCTGTGGGGTCCTATTGTAGTGAATCACACCTGAGCCATCATAAATTAATCACATCTTTAATGGACATGTAAAAGTAAACAATGTGACAAAGAACATTTTACAACAATCAATCTAGGGATCTAGATATCTGGTCAGGACACTCCTCACTCTTTTGCCTTCACCTTCATTGTCCATTCCTTTTTGGTGACTTTATATACTCTGGACCTAGACGTTGAGTCCGCGACATACATGGCGCACAATAACTGATACAGTCTGCTTTGCCAGACCAAATGCATTCGCCGTTTTCCGTAGTCTTCCCTCGACGGCCAGGTAATACAAAGCACACGCTACCTTTTTTTTTATCACATCCACAAGAGCCCGCATTCTCTTTGACTCTCCTTCGACAAATGGACAAAGTTTTTCCGGTAAGTAGAATCACAGCTGACCTGGACATTGGAAAGTTCTCTTGCCGTCTGAGAAAGGTTGTATCCCAAATAGCTGCAATCGCTTTCTCTTAAGGTATTCATGTGTGATTTCCACAAGCGCCTGTACAGACGGAAGGAGAAACATGGGCATGTCTGGATGACTCGACTACATATTTCCAGTGGTTAGCTCCGAGTTACGAAACCGCTTTATTATGAAGCTGGCTGTGGCGCGTTCTTTCTGACGTCACTTCCTGTGTGGGGCCTAGTCTTTCTGGCGTCACTTCCTCTCCGAACTCAGTTTGTAAACGATCAATGAGTCCATACAAAGCTAAGAGCCGGAGATTCAAGAAATACACGATGCACTTACCCGTGTAAAAAATTGTCCGAGGAGGGGGACCTTAAACGATGGGTTAGTGTGACTGAAACAGGGCTTAGGCTAAATAATTATTGGTTTAAGGGGTTATCCGGCTTAGTCACTAGATTGGGCTCTAGCTCTCCCATGACCCTGTACAGGAGAAGCGGTCTAAAAAATGAATGCATTAATGAATGTGCCCTTTAAAGTCCTGTGAGAATAACCCCCTCTCCGAAAAAAAGACTCAATACCGAAGTTGGTCATTAGTGTATCTCTTTAACAGATGCTGAATGGCCCATCGTTTAGGTTTTTAATATCTGTCTGGAGCTTGTCAGAAGGGATTTCTAACATATTTTCAAACTATACCCGTATGGTTGCTTGAGTTACAGTATATACCTTTTAATAGTTATGATTTCTCACAACAGTAAGTGTGTGTTGTGAGTGTGGAGCTCTGTTGGCTCTTTATAACAAAACCTTTGTTTGTGTTTTATGAGCACACCTGAGTTATATTGGCGATTAGTGGGATTTTTTGTTCGGCTGGGACTTCTACATGTCTTCCCTGACTCTATATTTGAGGTTTGGACTACGGTGTTTGCTAGATTTATGTTTTAATGCATCCAACTACACTCCTAAATTTTTTATTTTTTTTCCCTGCTTGTTTAGCTAGCTTCCTTTATTATTTTTGCTAGTTTGTATTTTTGTGAGTCCCGTTGTATTCCTTTGAGCTCATCTTTTGTTCAATTAAAGACGACATGAGCCGTAGTGTTTCCAACATGGCGACTTTCTCCCTGAATCTGGCGACTTTCCAACTCAATTGTCTCTCAAAAGCGAATAAAGACAAATCTACTGACTTTTTCAGATGTTTTGAGTGGGGATATCCGATAATGGCTTTTTGCCGATATCCGATATTCTGATATTGTCCAACTCTTTAATTACCGATACCGATATCAACCCATGAAAAGAAAAAAAATGTAAAAAGAAAAAAAAAAAATTTAATTGTTAAATGTACCTAGTGATTACACTATAAAGTTATTTTCCATTTAACTTCACCAGTTTTAGATTATTTTTATTCAAAATCGCTGAATTTTCACATTTGCCATTCAAATACTGAGAAGAGACGGTGCGGTGATCAGCAGCCAGTTAGGCACGTCACTGCGTTGTGCCTCAACATGGATTGCGGACTCGGCTAACTGCTGGCCTGCTGTGCAGTGAGACCGTATTGCTATATGAATTATATTATACATTTCCATAGTTTAGTTAGCTGAGGTATATAATGTACAGTGTATTTTGTCAACAACTGTATGCGTGTAACGTATTTCAATCATAAAACTGCTGCAAAGACGCACTGTGTGAGGCTCGCAGTAATCCCGCCTCTTGGTGGTAGAGAATGCACGGGAGTGTTATATCAACTAAATCCCACACTTAAACTTTCCACGTGCAAGATTGAATCTATTTAAAACAATTGTTTAATAAGAAGCCAAAAAGTGCAAAAACAATAATGTTCCTGTTGGAGGAGTTGTGAATGACTGCAGGGCCACAACATTAGGTACACCTGCAGACTGCAGCACGGATTTCATATTTCATTCATTCACAACTCCTCCAACACGAACATTATTGTTTTTGCACTTTTTGGCTTCTTATTGAGCTGCTGCATTTTTTGGTTGGGTTGTTTATTTCTTTTGAGTAACTTACTTCTACATTTCTAAAAGGGGAGGAATGTAATAGAGTGATCTATGTTTGTCTGTTGCCATCTCCTGGTTAATGTTGGCTATAGCGTACTGTGGTTACTTTTTGGTTGGCCAACGATTTACGTGGTGTTGCGCACCTGACGTCAAGTGTGTTGAGTCTGTTCTGAAATCTACAGTAAAGAGACATACTTCATCACCTCGCCTGGTTATTGCCTCCAACCCAATATATTACATAAAGGTAAGACCATAATAACGTTTTTTTAATTAAATGTGCTTTTTTTTGTGTTACAGTTTGTATGTGTAAAGTTAAAGTTAAGTTAAAGTACCAATGATTGTCACACACACGAGGTGTAATGAAATTTGTCCTCTGCATTCGACCCATCCCTTGATCACCCCCTGGGATGTGAGGGGAGCAGTGGGCAGTAGCGGCGCCGCGCCCGGGAATAATTTTTGGTGATTTAATCCCCAGTTCCAAGCCTTGATGCTGAGTGCCAAGCAGGGAAGAATGCTGGTATGAGCTTTTAAACATAACCCGTTAACTGCTGCCAATCAAATGGTGAATAAGATACTCTTTAGGGTTCATATGTTTGTAAATCTGACTGTGATGAAGTCAGTGCCTCACCAGCCATGAACCTCACCGCACGTCACTGCAACCGATACCGATATATACAGTCGTGGAATTAACACATTATAATGCCTAATTTGGACAACCAGGTATGGTGAAGATAAGGTCATTTTTTATAAAAAAAATAAAAATAAAATAAGATAAATAAAATAAAAACATTTTCTTGAATAAAAAAGAAAGTAAAACAATATAAAAACAGCTACATAGAAACTAGTAATTAATGAACATTAGTAAAATTAACTGTTAAAGGTTAGTACTATTAGTGGACCAGCAGCACGCACAATCATGTGTGCTTACGGACTGTATCCCTTGCAGACTGTATTGATATATATTGATATATAATGTAGGAACCAGAATATTAATAACAGAAAGAAACAACCCTTTTGTGTGAATGAGTGTAAATGGGGAAGGAGGTTTTTTGGGTTGGTGCACTAATTGTAAGTGTATCTTGTGTTTTTTATGTTGATTTCATAAAATAAAATTTAAAAAACGATACCGACAATAAAAAAAAAACGATACCGATAATTTCCGATATTACATTTTAAAGCATATTATCGGACATCTCTAGTTTTGAGACATTAAAGCTCATATCAATCAGTAGTGAATGTATCAACGAGCAGCTAGTGCTGCCGTGAACCCCTCCTCACAGGCTGTCAGGCTGACAGTAGCCTCCCACAGCAGTCCCAGCTGCAGTCATAGGCGACCCACACGCCTCCAGACTGCAAATGAAATGCACATGTGTAAAGCTGCAGCTGTTTCCGCCTAGATTTACAGAGTGAGATGTAAATGTAAATGCTTCTTCACTGTCATGTCAGGCTAAAATAAGTCAGTTCAACGTCAAGAAATTTGGTTTGTATGCGCATGTCACAACCTTCCAGTCGTTTAATCAAAATTAGTACTCTAACAATACAAGACAAATATTATTTAAATTTAACCCCCACCCCACCCAACCCAAAATAGCATCAACAGAAGTTTATTTGCAGTTCTAATCATAATTAGCATCTTTATAAACTCACTTTTGTTTATCTCTCCTACAATGTTATTCCACTCCTACGATGTCCATTGCAATCATTTATGCAAAAGAGGCAATAACGTCATTTAGCAACTTTTAGGACACTCAACAGCTACTTTCCTTAGGCCCTGTCAAATAGTTATTTAGCTTGTCAGCCACACTAAACCATCGTTTAAGGTTCACCTCCTTGGATAATTTTTTTACACTGGTAAGTGCGCCGTGTATTTCTTGAATCTCCGGCTCTTAGCTTTGTATGGACTCATCAATCGTTTACGAACTGAGTTCGGAGAGGAAGTGACGCCAGAAAGACCACGCCCCACACAGGAAGTGAGAAAGTCAGAGAAGTCAGAAAGAACTCGCCAGAGCCAGCTTCATAACAAGTAGTCTCGTAACTCGGAGAAAACGCGCAATGGCAGCTATTACATCTCAGACGGTAACATTACCATGAACTGATTAACGTGGACCCCGACTTAAGCAAGTTGAAAAACGTATTCGGGTGTTACCATTTAGTGGTCAATTGTACGGAATATGTACCGTACTGTGCAATCTACTAATAAAAGTTTCAATCAATCAAACATAGCAATGTTGAGCGACGGTTTTGGATAAGGCCTGGAAGAACGGCAGCCTGGTGGGATATGTTTGTCACCGAGTGTGTTGTGTCAGAGGAACGGAAAGAGAACTTTCGAAAGTCCAGGTCAGCTGTGATTCTACTTAGTGAAAAACTTTGTCCATTTGTCGAAGGGGAGACAACGAGAATGTGGGCTCTTGTGGACAAGGGAGTACTACGGAAAACAGCGAATGCATTTTGGACTGGCAAAGCAGACTATAAGTTATAGTCCGCGACGTATGTTGGGCCATTACTCAACGTCTAGTTTTGTACTCCATAACTATTGTGAAGCCATGAAGTGGTTGCGGCCGTAAAGTACGACTGCCAATTTCAGCCTACAAGCACAGTGTCCTGACCAGATATCTAGATCCCTAGATTAGAGATGTCCGATAATAAAATGTAATATCGGAAATTATCGGTATCGTTTTTTTTATTATCGGTATCGTTTTTTTATTTTAGTTTTTATTAAATCAACATAAAAAACACAATAAACACTTACAATTAGTGTACCAACCCAAACAACCTCCCTCCCCCATTTACACTCATTCACACAAAAGGGTTGTTTCCTTCTGTTATTAATATTCTGGTTCCTAAATTATATATCAATATATATCAATACAGTCTGCAAGGGATACAGTCCGTAAGCACACATGATTGTGCGTGCTGCTGGTCCACTAATAGTACTAACCTTTAACAGTTAATTTTACTCATTTTCATTAATTACTAGTCTCTATGTAACTGTTTTTATATTGTTTTACTTTCTTTTTTATTCAAGAAAATGTTTTTAATTTATTTATCTTATTTTATTTTATTAATTTAAAAAAAAAAGGACCTTATCTTCACCATACCTGGTTGTCCAAATTAGGCATAATAATGTCTTAATTCCACGACTGTATATATTGGTATCTGTTGATATCGGTATCGGTTGATATCGGTATTGGTAATTAAAGAGTTGGACAATATCGGAATATCGGCTATCGGCAAAAAGCCCTTATCGGACATCCCTACCCTAGATTGATTGTTGTAAAATGTTCTTTATCACATTGTTTACCTTCACATGTCCATTAAAGATATGATGAATGTATGATGGCTCATGTGTGATTCACTACAATAGTCTAACAGCTGCTGATGGTGAGGCAAGCAAGGTTTACTGTTAAAAGCAGTGACGTGCGGTGAGGTTCATGACTGGTGAGGCACTGACTTCATCACAGTCAGATTTACAAACATATGAACCCTACAGAGTATCTTATTCACCATTTGATTGGCAGCAGTTAACGGGTTATGTTTAAAAGCTCATACCAGCATTCTTCCCTGCTTGGCACTCAGCATCAAGGGTTGGAATTGGGGGTTAAATCACCAACAATTATTCCCGGGCGTGGCGCCGCTGCTGCCCACTGCTCCCCTCACATCCCAGGGGGTGATCAAGGGGATGAGTCAAATGCTGAGGACAAATTTCACCACACCTAGTGTGTGTGTGACAATCATTGGTACTTTAACTAATTGGCGTTGTTAGGCCTATTTTAGGGGTGCTCAAGCCCCCCTAAAATATTCTTAAGCCCCCCTAAATAATTTGGTGTTTTTTTGTTTTTTTTTACAAATAAATGCCGACATATTCATTATAAAGTGGCCCAAATATGAGTTTAAATAAATAATCATATAACCTGTTATTATTCACTCAGTGTCCCCTCACTTCGTAGCGTAAGGTAGAGAGCCCCTTTCGTGCGTCGGTATCCAATCCATTCCACTTGTTCATATAGAAAATGCCCACATCACTCAAATTCCAGCCCGCATTTTCTCTGCGACCTTGCTTGCGGTCCTGCATGTGTACGAAGCGCATTATCTTCCTTTACAATGAGTGAAAACCTTGTGTGCAATTGTAAATCATTTATTTTTTAAGTTTTGTGTTTCTTGTAGAATCTATATAAAGTAATATACATTAGCCTATTGTTAAAAATAATGAAAAAAACATAATTAAATAGATTTGTTTTATTGTATTGTTACATTAATAGCTGTTTTATTATTATAGGATGGCTTGTTAAACATTTAATAGGATTTTCAGAGGGAGGAAAAACCAAGACATTTAATATAAAATGTAAAATGAATAAATACATAAAAAGAAAAAGAAAATATATGGTTAAAAGCCATCGTCCCGGGGAGCATTTAATTTCGTCCCGTGCATTTTTTTAAAATAATAATAATAACAATGAATAATTTCTAAGTCTTTGTTAGCCGTTTGTGAAGTTTTGTGCTCGTGCGTAACATTCGCTCGCATCCTGTGCATCTCCTGGGGGCAAAGCCCCCCCTGTCCTTAAAAGCTAGTGACGCCCCTGCTTTAACTTAACTTTAACTTTACACATACAAACTGTGGCACACAAAAAAGCACATTTAATAAAAAGTGCGGGAACAGTGGTGTTCGTGTTGGAGGAGTTGTGAATGAATGAAATATGAAATCCGTGCTGCAGTCTGCAGGTGTACCTAATGTTGTGTCCCTGCAGTCGTTCACGCTCCTCCGGCGCGAGCAATGTTGTTTTTGCACTTTTTGGCTTCTTGTTAAGTGACTTTTTTTGGGTGGATTCGGTCTTGCACGTGGAGGGTTTGGGTGTGGGCTTTGCTTGGTGTGGCGCTCTTGCCGGGGGGTGCAGTCTGCGGTGGAGGTGCCTTAACCAGCACCAGGAGGCGGGGTTACGCAAGCCTCACACAGTGTGTCTTCGCAGCAATTTTATGATCGCTCAGCACAAGAAATACTTTACACACATACAGTTGTTGACAAAATACACTGTACATTATATACCTCAGCTAACTAAACTATGGAAATGTATAATATAATTCATATAGCAATACGGTCTCACTGCACAGCAGGCCAGCAGTTAGCCGAGTCCGCAATCCATGTTGAGGCACAACGCAGTGACGTGCCTCAACTGATCACCGCACCGTCTCTTCTCAGTATTTGAATGGCAAATGTGAAAATTCAGCGATTTTGAATAAAAATAATCTAAAACTGGTGAAGTTAAATGGAAAATAACTTTATAGTATAATCACTGGATACATATAACAATTTAAGAATTTTTTTTTCTTTTTACATTTTTTTTCTTTCCATGATGGCAGGTGAGGCCCTGCCTCACCTGCCTCTAGTGACCGCACGTCACTGGTTAAAAGAAATGTGGTAATAGGCTACATTGAAACACAGGGTGAGGATACACTTCCAGGTCAGAGGTGACTATGACGCGCACATATTTTTTCGCACATGCGTACTAAGTCACGTTGCGCCGTTTAGGGCGGACACTCTAACCACAAGACTACTGACCCGGCTTTAGCTGTATATTCCGGTATGCATGCTTATGACCTCATTTTCGAACACTTGGATATCGCTACAGCTTGAGTTTATGAAGGAAGACGAATGAAAATAACTTTGTATTGTAGCGAAAGAGTGAAAAAGTACATACCTATAAGGCAAAGTTTGAGGTTGTTGTTGGATAACATCTGGAACAGGAGAGTTGGGAAAGACTGAATATGTACTCATGGTCAATTGCTTCTTTTTTTTTTTTGCAAAAGTTCACTCTAGAAAATGTGAGAATTAGGCCTGGGTATGAATAATTTAGGACTTAAGTGTATATAACTGATCCTCTGCATTCATTCATATTGCAAAGAGGGGGTGTTGGGAGTAGAAGATCAGAGTCCCAGAGGCAGCCTTACAAAAGTGATAAATCCCAGAGGAAGCTCATCATGTCTTATTGAGAACAGCCTCTCATGGAGAGAGCTCCTCTGCCGACTGCTGATGACACCCTTAGATTGCGTTCTTCAAGTCTGTGATTGGTACAGGTGCATCATGTCATGATTAGTGTCCGAGAGAGCGGAAATAACACTCCTGGAGAGTGTGACTGTCCCGGACAATCTTGTCAAGACAAGTACTAGTCACAGCTGGATGCTGGCAGGTGAACAGGAGATACTAATTGGGTCAGTCGCTGCATCAACAGAACTTATCCCGCTCTTGCCACAGAGATGGGCTGTTTAATATTTAATAAACCAGCCCTTTCCTCGATTTCCATCAGTGTTTTCAACTCTGGAAACCTATTGATTTCAAACAGGGTAGTTCAGTTACCCTGAAGATTATTGGCTCTCGTGGTTTCCATTAAGTTTTAATGAAAACCCGAGGAGGGAAAATGACTGTGGAATGGAAGATGAACATGTGTGAGAGAAAAGTGGTGGAGATGGAGGCAAGAGGAGACTAGAGCTGACTTATTAAAAAGGGAGAGTTGAGGTGAGTAAAAAGGCTTCATCGTTGTGGTGATCAAAATATACTCACTTACAATACAAAAATCAACAATTTGTTCTTCCCATTTAGTTATACAGTTTTGAATGTCACCACAAAGGAGGTATTTCTAGTTTCTAATATTAGTTCGATCATTTTGTTACGTAAGAAAAATAGCTTTATGTAAGGAACAGCTTTCAGTGTGATGGGCTATTCCACTGAATCAATGGCATTTACTTGTTGTAATGCTCAAAGTAAATTTACATTTCTTTTTCTTTCTTTTATTTATATTTGATAATACTAATTTAGCTACCATGGCTGGTGAGGCACTGACTTCATCACAGTCAGATTTACAAACATATGAACCCTAAAGAGTATCTTATTCACCATTTGATTGGCAGCAGTTAACGGGTTATGTTTAAAAGCTCATACCAGCATTCTTCCCTGCTTGGCACTCAGCATCAAGGGTTGAAATTGGGGGTTTAATCACCAAAAATGATTCCCGGGCGCGGCGCCGCTGCTGCCCACTGTTCCCCTCACCTCCCAGGGGGTGATCGAGGGGATGGGTGAAATGCAGAGGACAAATTTCACGACACCTAGTGTGTGTGTGACAATCATTGGGACTTTAACTTAACTTTAACTTTACACATACAAACTGTAGCACACAAAAAAAGCACATTTAATAAAAAAAACTTTATTATGGTCTTACCTTTACTTATAAATGAAGTCCATGCGCTGCCCCTTTTGAATAAAAGCATCGATAATTTGTTTATAGAAGTCTTCCTTATCTTTCTTCCGTTTTAAAAGTCTCTCTGTCTCGATGGAGATCTTCCTTTAAGTATTACCTCCTGCTTCGATTGAAAGTCCAGTTTAGCAAACTGTTTTATTTTAGATATGTAATCCTCCATGTTAATAGTCCAGGCGAGAGGAAAAAATAAACGATCGCTAACTGTTGCTGATTGTTGTCACTTCTTCTGCAGCCGAGTAGTCGCAAGAATTATATCTGGGATCACTACAGCCCTCTACCACCAGGAGGCGGGATTACTGCGAGCCTCACACAGTGCGTCTTTTGCAGCCGTTTTATGATTGCTCAGCACAAGAAATACGTTACACACATACAGTTGTTGACAAAATACACTGTACATTATATACCTCAGCTAACTAAACTATGGAAATGTATAATATAATTCATATAGCAATACGGTCTCACTGCACAGCAGGCCAGCAGTTAGTCGAGTCATTGCGCAATCCATGTTGAGGCTCAACTGGCTGCTGATCACCGCAAGTCTCTTCTCAGTATTTGAACGGCAAATGTGAAAATTCAGCGATTTTGAATAAAAATAATCTAAAACTGGTGAAGTTAAATGGAAAATAACTTTATAGTATAATCACTGGATACATATAACAATTTAATTTTTTTTTTTCTTTTTACAATTTTTTTCTTTCGATGATGGCACGTGAGGCCCTGCCTCACCTGCCTCCCCTGACTGCACGTCACTGTTTAGCTAAATGTTTGTGTGTACTAATGTTGTCCCGATACCAAAATTTTGGTACCGTTACCTATACCAAAATTATTTCAATACTTGTCGGCACTTTTCTATATAAAGGGGACCACAATTGCATTATTGGCTTTATTATTGCAAGTTTGTCCTTAAATGAAATAGTGAACATACTTGTCTTGTATTAGTAAGTAAGCAAGCAAAGGCTCCTAATTTAGCTGCTGACATATGCAGTAACATATTGTGTCATTTATCATTCTATTATTTTGTCAAATTTATTAAGGACAAGTGGTAGAAAATGAATTATTAATCTACTTGTTAATTTACTGTTAATATCTGCTTACCGTATTTTTCGGACTATAAGTCGCAGTTTTTTTCATAGTTGCGACTTATACTCAGGAGCGACTTATGTGTGAAATTATTAACACATTACCGTAAAATATCAAATAATATTATTTAGCTCATTCACGTAAGAGACTAGACGTATAAGATTTCATGGGATTTAGCGATTAGGAGTGACAGATTGTTTGGTAAACGTATAGCATGTTCTATATGTTATAGTTATTTGAATGACTCTTACCATAATATGTTACGTTAACATACCAGGCACGTTCTCAGTTGGTTATTTATGCGTCATATAACGTACACTTATTCAGCCTGTTGTTCACTATTCTTTATTTATTTTAAATTGCCTTTCAAATGTCTATTCTTGGTGTTGGGTTTTATCAAATAAATTTCCCCAAAAAATGCGACTTATATATGTTTTTTTTCCTTCTTTATTATGCATTTTCGGCCGGTGCGACTTATACTCCGGTGCGACTTATACTCCGGTGCGACTTATACTCCGAAAATTGCGGTATTTTCTCTTTTAACATGTTCTATCTACACTTCTGTTAAAATGCAACAATCACTTTTTCTTCTGTTGTTTGATACTTTACATTAGTTTTGGATGAAACCACAAATTTGGGTATCAATCCGATACCAAGTAGTTACAGGATCATACATTGGTCATATTCAAAGTCCTCATGTGTCCAGGGACATATTACCTTAGTTTATAAACATAATATACATTTTAAAAAACCGAAAGAAGCTGTTGTGATGCCAAAAAATATCGGTGGACCGGTACTTTTCTGAGGCGGTATAGTACCGTATATCATGATATACGGTACTATATCATCGTATGAAATAAATACTATAATTCAATTCAAATATATGATTAATTGGTAACGCGGTTCTATACTAATACCGGTATACCGTACAACCCTAGTGTGTACTAAAACAAAATTGATAGCACACACACACACACACACACACACACACACACACACACACACACACACACACACACACACACACACACACACACACACACACACACACACACACACACACACACACACACACACACCCACACACACACACACACACACACACACACACACACACACACACACAGCTGATCTACTAAACTTGTGTGCAGAAGACCGTGTGTCTTAAATAATCAGAATAAGAAGCACAATCCATTTAGCGTGTCTGTCTTCATGTATATGAAGAATATACGCTGATCATCAGATCAGGAAGATAGAATGCAAATAAAATTATCCAGCACGTGCAATGTGATTTATCAACATCGCACACTGTTCTGCAGGTGCAATTTTGCGTCTTTATTTAGCACGTGGAAACTGACAGTTATTATACATACGGCTGTGAGAAACGAGGCGCTTGCGCTGCAAAGACAGACGATGGACAGAGAATTCTCTGCCCTACGTGTGTGTGTCAACATATGTGGAGTGTCAAAAATAAAAAAAAATTTGTTCGGCCATATTATTTTATAATTTGAATTTTTTATAATGACTTAAAGGGCTGATTAAAACAATTCAACTGGTGTGTTTTGATGTCTGTTGCTGTCTTTTTTAATGCTGTTTGTTTTTTCATATAAGAAACATATGATGATTATATTCTATTATATATATGTATTATATATATATTCAAGGGCAGCACGGTGGAAGAGGGGTTAGTGCGTCTGCCTCACAATACGAAGGTCCTGAGTAGTCGTGAGTTCAATCCCGGGCCTCGGGATCTTTCTGTGTGGAGTTTGCATGTTCTCCCCGTGACTGCGTGGGTTCCCTCCGGGTACTCCGGCTTCCTCCCACCTCCAAAGACATGCACCTGGGGATTTGATTGATTGAAGTATTTATTTCAAACCTGCACAATACAACAACACACATTTTTTTTTTTTTACATTTTGGCAGAGACATTTATGCATGGCTTGAAAAGGGGTTGGATGAAGCAATTGCTTATAATATCCCAACCCCTCTCACTCACTCCCTATTTAACATAAACAATATAATACAAGAACAATACTATACAAACAAAAACAAGAAAAACTCCTATACACTAACAATACAATAGTACCACTGTTACTATGGGACAAGACAAGACGAGACAAAACACACACACACGCGCACACACACACACACACACACACACACACACACACACACACACACACACACACACACACACACACACACACACACACACACACACACACACACACACACAGGCCCAAACACTCTCTGACCATACACCCCTCTCCCATCGCTCTATGCTGAGGGCATCACTCTCTTTCCTCCTCGTACTTCTTCAGTACTTCTTTTTTAAACAGTCTTTTAAATTGAATCATGTTAGAACAGGTTTTTAACTCTTCCCCTAAGTTGTTCCACAGACTGACTCCATGCACTGAAATGCACATTGATTTTAAAGTTGTTCTAAATTTAGGCAAATGTAATTTGTTGTTTCCTCTTAGACTGCAACTATGGTGAGCATCTCTATCCTGGAATAGGTTTTGTATATTGGATGGTAGAGAGTTTTGGGATGCCCTAAACATAATTTGAGCAGTTTTAAAGTTGATTACATCGTACAGTTTAAGTTGCTTTAACTCCATGAATAGTGGATTTGAACGATGTAAGTAGTGAACATTGGACACAATCCTAATGGCCTTTTTCTGTAAAGTGACTAAAGGCTGTAGATGAGATTTATAACAATTTCCCCAGACTTCAACACAATAGTTTAAATATGACATATTGAATGAATGATACAATAAAAGCAGAGCATTGGTGTTCAATAAATGACATGATCTCCTCATCATTCCAACACATTTAGCAACTTTTTTCCTTAGGTAACTTATATGAGGCTTCCATGATATATTTTCATCTATTACCACTCCTAAAAATGAATTTTGTTGGACATATTCTATTGGTGTATCATCAATAACAATCCTGATGGGTATTTCACTTTTGCGATTGCTAAAGAGCATGATTTTGGTCTTCTTTAAATTCAGAGACAATTTATTGGTATTAAACCACGTTTTTAACTTGATCATCTCCTCAGTTACAGAGGCCAGAAGTTGCTTCAGGTCGTCACCTGCACATGTAATGGTTGTATCGTCAGCAAAGAGGATGAACTTCAGCAGTGTTGATACTTTACATATTTCATTGATATACATTATAAATAGTGTGGGTCCTAGTATCGAGCCCTGGGGGACTCCACAGGTTATGTTCATGAGTGTAGATTGATGTTGGTCGATCTGAACAATCTGCTGTCTCTCATTCAAGTAGCTCTTCAGCCATTTCCCTGCCACTCCCCTTATGCCATAGTTTTCCAGTTTATTTACCAAAATCTGGTGGTCAATGGTATCGAAAGCCTTTTGCAGATCAATAAAAATTCCTATAACAAATTTGTTTTTCTCGATACCATTAGTAATGTTCTCTATTAAATCACTTAAAGCTAATGAAGTTGACCTATTTTGTCGGAACCCATATTGACAATCATATAATAATTTGTGCTTTCCAATGAAGCCACGAAGTCTATTATCAAATAATTTTTCCAATATTTTTGACAACTGTGGCAGAAGGGAGACGGGCCGGTAATTTGTGAAGTGGTGTTTGTCTCCAGATTTGAAGATGGGGATGACTTTTGAGAGTTTCAATTGTGAAGGAAATTGTCCAAGTTGAAAAGATAAATTGCAGATGTATGTGAATGGTTTGATGATTTCTTCCGCTACGTTCCGGATGGTCCTCATGTCGAGGTCAAAAATGTCAAGTGATGTTTTGTTCTTGCTTTTCTGAATAACCTCTAAGACTTCCTTTTCGACAGTCGGAGTAAGGAACATCGAATAAAGATTTTTTTCAACAAGTTCCGTGGGCTGTTCATCATTAATTGGGATTTTTTTTGCCAGCTCAGGCCCAATATTAACAAAAAACACGTTGAAGCCGTCAGCAATCATCTTCTTGTCAATTATGATTTGGTCGTTCTCAACAAAAAACTCTGGATAACAAGGACTGTTTGAACCGTGCCCAATAATTGTATTTAATACCTTCCAAATTCCCTTTATATCATTTTTCTTTTGGATTAATAATTTGGTGGTGTATTCTTTCCTGCTTGCTCTTAATATGCTGGTTAATTTATTTTTATATGTTTTGTATTTTTGTTCTGTTTCTATGGTTTGATGCTTAAAAAAAGTCCTATATAAATAATTTTTCTTTTTGCAAGCGTTCGCAAGCCCTTTGGTTATCCATGGAGTTTTTGTGGAGTTAGTTATAGTGCATTTTTTGATGGGGCAGTGTGTATCATAAAGTGAGAAAAAAATGTCATGAAATAAATTATAAGCTGCATTTATATCTGACGTTTGAAAAACAGAATCCCAGTTTTGTTTCGCTAAATCATTCTTTAGTGCTGTTAATGATCTTTCTGTTGTGTCTCTACGATAATATTCACTATTTACAGGTTTGGATGTTTTGCAGTTAATATTGTACACCATGAACACTGGTAAATGATCACTGACATCACTAACTAACAAGCCTCCAGTTACAGTATGATCTACAATGTTACAAAATATGTTGTCAATAAGTGTGGTGCTGTGTGATGTGATTCTTGTGGGTCGTGTGATCATTGGGAATAAGCCCATGGAGAACATGGTGTCAATAAATTCTGCTGTGTGTTTGTGTTTATTAGGATTTAAAAGGTTGATATTAAAGTCACCACATACTATATATTTTTTGTTTCTCTTAAATAATTTTTCCATCCATTCATTAAATATTTTCAAGTCGGATCCTGGTGTCCTATAAACGCAGCTTACATTAATGTGTTTCCTATTTGAAAATGATAATTCCACAGTGATGCATTCGAAGATTTCCTCAACAGCTAAACACATATCATTTACAATACTACAGCTGATATTTTTGTCCACATACAGAGCCACACCTCCTCCTCTCTTATTTTTACGGTTGGTGCAAAACATTTCATACCCATTTAATTCAAACTCATTACTTGTATTCTCATTCATCCATGTCTCTGAAATACCTATAATATTAAATGGAGATTTGAATTGATTCAAATAGTCCTGGATATCATCAAAATGAGAGTATAGACTCCTGCTATTAAAATGTACTAGAGATATGTTTTTATCTTGCATAAATGTATCAAATGTGACGTCAGTATAATATAAACAATCATTGTTGGTGTTTTGAGGAGCATTTCTATCTGGATCCATTTCGCTCATAAATCTTTGTGATTTGTAGTTAATGTGGTCTGAGAAACTGATTGATTCCAAATTGTGGGAGTTTGTCAAATCTTCATTCTCCTCTATTTCAGAGGAGAATTCACTATCAGAACTATCCATATAGAGTTATTTCAGAAACATGAAAAGACGAAGAGGGTGTGTGATCAAGGTCAGATAAATCATTCCTCTGTTCATGAAACATGAACAAGAGAAGAGGGCATATGGTCAAGGACTGTGGGCCACAGACACACAACACAAACATGCACACAACAACTGGACCACTCAAGCAAACACATAAACAATCTCTCATCCACACACACACAAACATACACTCACACACTACAGGCAATAAAATAAACATGGTAAACAAAAAAAAACAAAAAAAGCTCCCCCCAAGAGCTTTCAGATTTCCGAGCGCTGTACATCGTGGAGTAGCAGGGTCGTCTCAGCTTGGCCGTGGCGTCACTGTAGTCCGGGGCAAGGCGAACGGAGTTCCCGGAGAGCTGAAGAGGAACTTTCCTAGCCTCCTTCAGGATGCGGTCCCTATCCGTGTACCGCAGACACTTCACAATCATCGCCCTGGGACGGGGAGATTGTCGCGGGGGGCCAATGCGATGGGCCCGCATGAGCTCCGGAGGATTTGCAGCCAAGGCAGGGAACCACTTGGGGATGTTGGCGGACAGGTAAGACAGCGCGTTATTTCCTTCTTCGCCTTCTTTGATGTCGATTATTCTAATGTTATCCCTCCTGCTTCTGTCCTCAAGATCTATCATTTTTTCCTCAATCTTCCTGAGCGTGCTGGTGAAATTGAGCATGGCGTCCTCATTGCTCTGGACACGTGTTTCAATAGAAGACACTTCATTGCGGACAGATTCTATATCGGCAGCGTGCTTGGATAAAGTATCTTGAATTGAACCAAGTTGATCCTCCAATCGCTGGAATCGCTTTTGGGATCTATCCTCAGCTTCATTAAAAAATTTCCCGAGTAAAGTCTCAAGATAGGCCTCCGTGACGACAGGTGTTTGAGACGAGGACGATCCCGACTCCATTGTTGCCTTTTTCATTAAACGTTTGTAACGGGTGTGCAACAAATAAGGAAAGCGTTGTTCATAAAGGAAAAATAAAAAATATGGCAGAAATCCAAGTAGCTTAAAGTTGTTTAGAGCATGCACAGGGGAGCTTCAGTTTTGGACGTGCTCTACTCCGCCATCTTGTTTTTTTTGTGATAGGTTGATTGGCAACACTAAATTGGCCCTAGTGTGTGAATGTGAGTGTGAATGTTGTCTGTCTATCTGTGTTGGCCCTGCGATGAGGTGGCGACTTGTCCAGGGTGTACCCCGCCTTCCGCCCGATTGTAGCTGAGATAGGTTCCAGCGCCCCCCGCTACCCCGAAGGGAATAAGCGGTAGAAAATGGATGGATGGATGGATATATATTCAATAAGAAAAAACATATTTTAATAAGCATTTTCTTATGTTTGGATCTTTACAGATGCATGAATGGTCCGCAGCTTTGCTGGACAGAGCACCGTCAGTATGGTAAATGGTAAATGGGTTGTACTTATATAGCACTTTTCTACCTTTTTAAGGAACTCAAAGCGCTTTGACACTATTTCCACATTCACCCATTCACACACACATTCACACACTGATGGCGGGAGCTGCCATGCTAGGCGCTAACCAGGACCCATCAGGAGCAAGGGTGAAGTGTCTTGCTCAAGGACACAACGGACGTGACTAGGATGGTAGAAGGTGGGGATTGAACCAGGAACCCTCAGATTGCTGGCACGGCCACTCTCCCAACTTCGCCACGCCGTCCCCCTATGCTCAAAAGTGTTACTGTTGTCTGACAATTGTGATTCTATATTGCATAAAATGTGTTATATACAATATGATAGATTTGTGCTGATAGTTCAACATTGCACACAGAGCACAATAACATGAACGGGAGGTGTAGGGGGGGCTATAATGCCAGTAGTACAGGCAAAAACCTCATTTTGATAAGGCGGTCTAGCGCGTATCATATTTGGATCTTTCATTTTTATTTTTTTATTTTTTTTATTTCAGGCAATGACATAAAAAAGTACAAGGTTGACAACACATAACAATATAAATGAATATAGTGCAAAAGGTAATGTATTGTTTGTAATGCATAATTGTCCAGTTTTGCCTGAAAGGGAGTGGGAAGAAGATAACTTATTTAATAAGGACCTGATCTTAGTAGATCAGGTCCATACTGCACTACTCAAAATATGTATCCACCCATTTTAGGCCACTTTTTTTCAGTTTTGAACAGGCTTCCTACTGTGGCCGATTTGGCAAACGTCCTGCAAAGTCCAGAAGACATGCAAACCAACAACACACATGCAACTTCACACTCAGGATGCCCAGAAGAAAGTTGGCGAACTGAAGAAGTGACATTCTGTATTCATCATACTTTTTTTTGATAAATAACATTATGGCGCTACAAATTAATGAGTTGTGTTTTCCATGTATTGCATGTGTTTTGGGGGTTTGTGTGTGTTTCGGACATACGGGTGCCTTTGCCCCTGCCGGCCACTTTTAGTTCCTACGCCAGAAAAGACTCATTTGAGTAACAGTATGGAAAATAACAGGTGAGGTTTGGGAACAGAATTAGTAAATAGATTAAATATATCCACATGGTATTTATCTTAATAGCAGGGTGGAACTAATTTTGTCTATCTGTGTTGACCCTGCGATGAGGTGGCGACTTGTCCAGGGTGTACACTGCCTTCCACCCAAGTGTAGCTGGGATAGGCTCCAGCACCCCCGCGACCCCATAAGGGACAAGTGGTAGAAAATGTATGGATGGAGGGAACTAAGCACATTACAGAGGATTAACACAAAAAAAATTTTTTTTTTAAAAACAATTGATAGTCATTAAGGTAACAGGAATGTGCTAAGATGTTGTTTTTTTTAAAATAGTAGTTGTATTTAGATGAGCAAGTCTAACTTGGTGAGAACCAGGCTGGTTAAACATTTATCGAAAGAGTAAAAATCATTTGAAGGACAAACACATGAGAGAAAAATCCAATAGACCCTTAATTCAAATGACTGTGTCTGTCCAGAGCCCGGCTTCTGATTGTCTGCTAAAATGATGCAGATCTAAATTATGCAGTCCATTATACTGAGGGAAGCGTCAATCAATAGTCAAATTCTATGATGCATTCATTTGCATTATTCTCTCCTCCTCTGAACTTTATTGTATGACTAGGCCCTACTGATCCAATTTAAACCGAGTTAAAAGTGTGTGAAGAACTGAAAGTGATCTTTTGCTTTTGTTCTGTTTGGATGGCACTTGTGTAGTGTCATGATCCATGTAACAAGTTATGGGTTTTTGTGTTGTTTTCAAGAGGTTTTGGTTCTTTCCTGTCTAGCGCTCTTATTTTTCTTCCACTTCATTTCTTGTTCACTTTTTGCCTGTTTCTAAATGCTGTTCTCCACACTTGTTCCTGATTAGTGATCTCTGGACTTACCTGCTTTTGATTACTAATCAAAGGGGTTTACCTATTATTTTTCTTGTTTTTTTTGTCCTGTCTAGCTACTCAGTCAAATCATATTGTTGATGTACCGTATTTTCCGGACTAAAGGGCGCACCGGAATATATGGCGCACTGCCGGTGAATGGTCTAGTTTTGATCTTTTTTCATACATTAGATGCAACAGATTATAGGGTGCATTAAAGGAGTCATATTTTTATAATTTTTTTCTAAATGCTATGTGGTCTACATAGCATGTAATGGTGGTTCTTTGGTATAAATGTTGCATAGATTATGTTTTACAGATCATCTTCAAGCCGCTTTCTGACACTTTCTGACCGGATGCGCCGTTTTGTGGGCGGTCTTATTTACGTGGCTCACCTTCGGCAGCGTCTTCTCCCCGTCATCTTTTTTGTAGCGGTGTAGTGTGCAAGGACGGGGGTGGAAGAAGTGTCAAAAGATGGAGCTAACTGTTTTAATGACATTCAGACTTTACTAAAATCAATGACTGAGCAGCATCTCCTCATCCGGAAACAACAACAAATGTGTCCCGTGAAAAACCGTACGACCGGAAATCTCTAAAAACTAAAGTTCCTTGAGTGAATAATGTATACTCACTACACCGGTATGTTTTAGCGCTTTCATTGCGAGTTTACTGACAAATATAAGTAATAACTTTACACTACTTTATATTAGAAATGGCAACAGCGGAGGATGAATGTCACACAACAAGAAGATAGACAAAAAGAAGAAGCTTATTGAACATAGCGTCCGCGCGGACGCGCGCAATTTTTCAGGATTTATGCAGATCCCAAATACAGATCAGCAGGTACCATAAGGTAATAAAAGTTGCTTTTGCATAATATAGCGAAACAAAAGGCCAGATATGTCTTACCTTACACACACACACACACACACCATAATAACAATTGCGGGGACAAGAGGCGGATAATGTCATGTCTGTGTGATCATGTTTTTGTTTTGGTCATGTTCGTTTTGGTTTTTGGACTTTTTGTGCACTTTTGTTTTGTCACCATAGCAACCATTAGTTTTCACCTGTCACGTCACGCACCTGTTTCACGTTTTGAATCACGTACCTGCTTTCACTAATCATGTCCATAGTATTTAAGTTCATTCTTTTCAGTTTGTCGTTCTGACGACATCCCCGCATTTATACTCTCCACACACTTATGACCCTTGCTGCGCTTTTTCATGCCGTTTTTGTCCATGCCAAGTAAGTTTTGTTTATTATTGCCACAGTTAGTGTTTTTTGTTGTTCATAGTTTTTGCCTTTGTGCAAGTGTTTGGTTTCATAGTTTGTTCTCCGCCATTGTGCGCGCCTTATGTTTACTTCCTTGTTTTGTATTTATAGTCTTTAAATAAAAAATGTACTCACATTCCCGTCTCGCCCGAGCCAACTTTCCGTTGCATCTCGGAAAAGCAAACACTCAGGACCAAGTCATGACAGTATGTCGTCAGCAAGATAGCTTTTCCGCACGTAAGTTGGCCGAGTTGGACAGTTTTGATGAGGCTTCTTGGGAGGTGCTGCGCGCCATGGAGGCAGAGACGCTGCGCTTTTCCCCCAGAGAGCGCAGGGGGATGATGTGGGGGAATGGAGGCAAGCTGGTGCCGATCGGTGCGTCACCTCAGCCACGGAAGCACCGCCAAAGGCGAGGAACGCCAGGAAAGACTTCCGCGAGCGGGCAGGACACGCCGCTCCCACAAGCCCCTCCCCGTCCGGGCGGAAGCAAGCAGCAGCCAACCCGGCTTCGCCCTGATGACATCACAGACCAGGATTTTTTTTTCAACTCTTTTTCTTTTGATCACCCGCCTCCAGCAAAAGACTCTAATGCCATGTCTTTGATAAAACATTATCAAAACATGTTTTTAGAAATAATCAGTCCAAGCCACGTCCCAAATTTCATGCCCCGCCCCCCAAGACTCAAGTCCCGCCCCCGTCACAATTTTTTTCTTTTTTCCGCCCACACAACCCCAGGTGGGGGATAAAGAAAAACATTGTGGCCAATTTAAAGGGGAAGTTTCGGCCCCCCTCCTGTCCTCCCTCCGCCCACCCCTAGAGGGAGTTCCAGACCGCAGGGAGCGCGTCTGGTATCCTCCCCTTGAGGGGGGGGCTAGGGCTGGGAATTGTTCAGGTGGGGTGGCTCTGCATCACCATGCCAAGCCACAGCCTCCAGCACGACCGCCACCACCAGTCTTCCGACCTGCCAAGCCACAGCCTCCAGCACGGCCACCACCACCGGCCTTTCACCATGCCAAGCTGCAACCCCCAGCTAGGCCACCTCCACCTGCACCAAGGCTAGCACCAGTAGCAGCACCACGGCTAGAACCACGGCTAGCTGCTCCAAGGCTAGCACCACGGCTAGCTGCTCCAAGGCTAGCTCCACGGCTAGCACCTGTCGCAGCTCCACGGCTAGCACCTGTCGCAGCTCCACGGTTAGCGCCTATCGCAGCTCCACGGCTAGCACCTGTCGCAGATCCACGGCTAGCACCTGTCGCAGCTCCACGGCTAGCACCTGTCGCAGCACCACGGCTAGCACCTGTCGCAGCACCACGGCTAGCACCTGTCGCAGCACCACGGCTAGCACCTATCGCTGCACTACGGCTAGCACCTGTCGCTGCACCACGCCTAGCACCTGTCGCTGCACCACGCCAAGACCCACCACGCCAAGTTCCACGGCAGGCTCCAGTACCCGCACCACGCCTAGCCGCACCACACCAAGCTCCGGTACCAGCTCCACGTCAAGTGCCGCCAGTCGCAGCTCCACGATGCCAAGACCCACGCCAAGACCAAGACCAAGACCCTCCACGCCAAGACCAAGACCAAGACCCTCTACGCCAAGACCAAGACCAAGACCAAGAACCTCCACGCCAAGACCAAGACCAAGACCCTCCACGCCAAGACCAAGACCCTCCACGCCAAGACCCGCCATGCCAAGACCAAGACCAAGACCCGCCATGCCAAGACCAAGACCAAGACCCGCCATTCCAAGACCAAGACCAAGACCAAGACCAAGACCCGCCATGCCAAGACCCGCCATGCCAAGACCAAGACCCGCCATGCCAAGACCAAGACCCGCCACGCCAAGACCAAGACCCGCCACGCCAAGACCAAGACCCGCCACGCCAAGACCAAGACCTGCCATGCCAAGACCTAGACCAAGACCAAGACCCACGCTTAGACCAAGACCAAGACCCACGCCGAGCTTCACCGCCGGACGCGCCACGCCGAGCTTCGCCGCCTGACTTGCCACACCGAGCTGCCACGCCTGCCAAGTTGACGACGCGCCTGTCTTCTCGTCGGCCACGGATATGGCCGCTACCTGGTCGCCCGCCACGCCAAGTGTGCCCACCTCCCAGTCGGCCACGGATGTGGCCCGTCCCGGGTCGCCCACCTTGCCTGCTGCAGCGGCGTTCCACTCGCCGCCGCCACATGATTATGCCTCGGTGGATACGGGGCCACTTGGGCTGGCGACCCACCGCCATGTCCCCCTCCCGCCCTCCCATGACTCTTGTTAATTTTTTTTTCTTTTTGGACATCTGGTATCTGTCCTTAAGGGAGGGGCTCTGTCATGTCTGTGTGATCATGTTTTTGTTTTGGTCATGTTCGTTTTGGTTTTTAGACTTTTTGTGCACTTTTGTTTTGTCACCATAGCAACCATTAGTTTTCACCTGTCACGTCACGCACCTGTTTCACGTTTTGAGTCACGCACCTGCTTTCACTAATCATGTCCATAGTATTTAAGTTCATTCTTTTCAGTTTGTCGTTCTGACGACATCCCCGCATTTATACTCTCCACACACTTATGACCCTTGCTGTGCTTTTTCATGCCGTTTTTGTCCATGCCAAGTAAGTTTTGTTTATTATTGCCACAGTTAGTGTTTTTTGTTGTTCATAGTTTTTGCCTTTGTGCAAGTGTTTGGTTTCATAGTTTGTTCTCCGCCATTGTGCGCGCCTTTTGTTTACTTCCTTGTTTTGTATTTATAGTCTTTAAATAAAAAATGTACTCACATTCCCATCTCGCCCGAGCCAACTTTCCGTTGCATCCCGGAAAAGCTAACACCCTTGACCAAGTCATGACAGATAAGACAGAGAGACAACAACAACAACAGCAGAACAGCATTGGCAAATACGATATGTACAACTATGATACCAAAAGTGATAGCAGAGAAGTAAATATTAATAACACAGAAATGACAATGAACATTATTGGACTACAAATGTAGCAATTCAAATACCAATAGAAAAGGCACTATTGATCATGAATAATAACAATAATTACCTCTATTATCAACAATACAATTGTTTCAAATGCAACAATACATACGGTATATGTAATGATAACTTGAATTACAAAAAAAAGCAGATTAATGGAGGGGAAGAAAGAAAAGTTATCTGTATTAACCTTGTAGATTGTTATAGTAACAATAGGTAAAGCTTTGTCAGTGTGCCACGTTTTAACCAGTTTCCCCTGTTGGCGAACAACGTTAATATATGTTTGATGAAACGTCATTATATGCATGAGTGTATGTATGCATATGTGGTTGTATATGTACAGTATGTGTACCGTTTTTTCCGGACTATAAGGCGCACTTAAAATCCTTTCATTTTCTCAAAAATCGACCGTGCGCCTTATAACCCGGTGTGCCTAATGTACGGAATGATTCTGGTTGTGCTTACCGACCTCGAAGCAATTTTATTAGGTACATTGTGTAATGATAAGTGTGACCAGTAGATAGTAGTCACATATAAAACTGCAAGATGACGCCAGTAAACAACATCAACACTTTAAATGTTGCATTGAGAATATAGAACACTACACACAGCGCTCAAAAATCTGTCAACATGTTTTAGTACGACTTTGGTACGCTGTGAAGCCGCACCGCTTGATGGATTGTCGGCACATTACGGCTACCGTAGTCGGACGTACTGTGCTTCAACATACGGTATTAGTATGGTGTGTGTAAAAGGACCGCAAAATGACACCTATTAGCAGACATATTGTTGTGTTTCGTTTTGCAGTATTATACAAAAACAACTTTTCTTAACTTTTGGTACCTGCTGATCTTTATTTGCGATCTGCATAAGTCCTGAAAATTTGCGCGCGTCCGCCTTTGTAGTCTGTGCCGTAGTCGATAAGCTTCTTCTTTTTCTCTATCGTCTTGTTATGGAACATTCATCCTCCGCTGTTGCAATTTCTAATATAACGTAGCGTAAAGTTCTAACTTATAACTTGCTTAGGCTGCTGCCCCCGCGACCCGACATCGGATAAGCGGAAGAAGATGGATGGATGGATGTTTGTACAGTGAATGTGCGTGTGGTTGTATGTACCGTGAGTGTGTATGTATGTATGTACTGTATTTGTGTATGTATGTATTAGTATTTACCTATGTGTGCGCGTACGTATGTATTAATGAATGGATATACGTATGTGTGTATATATGTATGAGTAATTGTGTGTACGTGAATTTGTATGTACGGCCCCAGCAACCCAGGGAGCCCAACCCAAAACAGCAGGCGCGGTGCCCAGTGATCAAGGGACCACCGGCCCCACGCAGCCAGGGCAGCCAGCGACAGGATCCCCAGAGCCAGGCGGACCGTGCCGCCCGGCAGGACCAGCGGCAGGCCATAGACAGACACGCGCAGCAGAGGACAAGGCACGGGAGAAGCAGGGGACAGCCAGCCCCCAAGCCAGCAAGAGACCACACCCCATGCGCGCAGAAAGATAGGACGCCCCACCCAGAGGGGCCCAGGGACTCCCCGCAGCCAGACGGGAAGACCTCCCCACCCCACAAACAACAGGGCCCCGATGAGACCAGATACCCAGCAATACCACACATCTTTCACTTTTCCGCCTTTTTTGATAACCTCTTGAGGAACTCTCAAGAAACGTTTATCCCTTTCGCGATTTAAACGGTTCGTACAGCCAAAAACAACAAGCATAGGGCATTTTTTCTTCGAGAAAGACTAAATGGCGCCTAGTACCCATTGAGAACAAAGCTAGCTTGACCAACACCAGTATTCATTGAGCGGAACGTGAGCCGGACGTGACGTCAGTAGCATCTCAGCAATATAATACTCAGTGGCCTAGTGGTTGGAGTGTCCGTCCTGAGATCGGTAGGTTGGGAGTTCAAACCCCGGCCGAGTCATACCAAAGACTATAAAAATGGGACCCATTACCTCCCTGCTTGGCACTCAGCATCAAGGGTTGGAATTGGGGGTTAATTCACCAAAATGATTCCCGGGCGCGGCCACCGCTGCTGCCCACTGCTCCCCTCACCTCCCAGAGGGTGATCAAGGGTGATGGGTCAAATGCAGAGAATAATTTCGCCACACCTAGTGTGTGTGTGACAATCATTGGTACTTTAACTTTAACTTTAATGACGATTAAAAGCGTTATAATTCCACAAGAGCTTTGTGGCGGCACACACACTTCTGTGCGCTTTAGGCACTTAAACATTCAAGAGGTTTCCTGGGCTCCTTTTTACCGTGCACTGATTTTAGAAATAATGTATATGTCCATACATACTACCATGTTGCAGATTAAACATGTTATAATTCCAAGACCAACTTTGTTTGTGCCACCCTCTTTTTTTAAACTCCACTCACGTACAAACCCCGTTTCCATATGAGTTGGGAAATTGTGTTAGATGTAAATATAAACGGAATACAATGATTTGCAAATCATTTTCTACCCATATTCAGTTGAATATGCTACAAAGACAACATATTTGATGTTCAAACTGATAAACTTTTTTTTTTTCTGCAAATAATCATTAACTTTAGAATTTGATGCCAGCAACACGTGACAAAGAAGTTGGGAAAGGGCATGTTTACCACTGTGTTACATGGCCTTTCCTTTTAACAACACTCAGTAAACGTTTGGGAACTGAGGAGACACATTTTTTAAGCTTCTCAGGTGGAATTCTTTCCCATTCTTGCTTGATGTACAGCTTAAGTTGTTCAACAGTCCGGGGGTCTTCGTTGTGGTATTTTAGGCTTCATAATGCGCCACACATTTTCAATGGGACACAGGTCTGGACTTCAGGCAGGCCAGTCTAGTACCCGCACTCTTTTACTATGAAGCCACGTTGATGTAACACGTGGCTTAGCATTGTCTTGCTGAAATAAGCAGGGGCGTCCATGGTAACGTTGCTTGGATGGCAACATATGTTGCTCCAAAACCTGTATGTACCTTTCAGCATTAATGGCGCCTTCACAGATGTGTAAGTTACCCATGTCTTGGGCACTAATACACCCCCATACCATCACACATTCTGGCTTTTCAACTTTGCCCCTATAACAATCCGGAAGGTTCTTTTCCTCTTTGGTCCGGAGGACACGACGTCCACAGTTTCCAAGAACAATTGGAAATGTGGACTCGTCAGACCACAGAACACTTTTCCACTTTGTATCAGTCCATCTTAGATGAGCTCAGGCCCAGCGAAGCAGACGGCGTTTCTGGGTGTTGTTGATAAACGGTTTTCGCCTTGCATAGGAGAGTTTTAACTTGCACTTACAGATGTAGCGACCAACTGTAATTACTGACAGTGGGTTTCTGAAGTGTTCCTGAGCCCATGTGGTGATATCCTTTACACACTGATGTCGCTTGTTGATGCAGTACAGCCTGAGGGATTGAAGGTCATGGGCTTAGCTGCTTACGTGGAGTGATTTCTCCAGATTCTCTGAACCCTTTGATGATATTACGGACCGTAAATGGTGAAATCCCTAAATTACTTGCAATAGCTGGTTGAGAAAGGTTTTTCTTAAATTGTTCAATAATTGGCTCACGCATTTGTTGACAAAGTGGTGACCCTCGCCCCATCCTTGTTTGTGAATGACTGCGCATTTCATGGAATCTACATTTATACCCAATCATGGCACCCACCTGTTCCCAATTTGCCTGTTCCCCTGTGGGATGTTCCAAATAAGTGTTTGATGAGCATTCCTCAACTTTATCAGTATTTATTGCCACCTTTCCCAACTTCTTTGTCACGTGTTGCTGGCATCAAATTCTAAAGTTAATGATTATTTGCAAAAAAAAAAAATGTTTATCAGTTTGAACATCAAATATGTTGTCTTAGTAGCATATTCAACTAAATATTGGTTGAAAAATGATTCGCAAATCATTGTATTCCGTTTATATTTACATCTAACACAATTTCCCAAATCATATGGAAACGGGGTTTGTAGATGGAACATTTTGAGGATGTGCACTTAAAGAAAATTCCCATTGTTGTTGATTCCTGCTTTAGAATTGTATTTTCCAAAAAAAGGGTGATTGAACGTATCCTGACTGGTAATAGGATAAGCAATTTAAGGGACAAAGTTGTAGATGTTTTGGAAAGTTTATTCGTTTTATTAATGTGATTTTTGATGGACCAAAGTCCCTTGCCATCCTTTCAACATCCAGGGAAAAGCTACTATAATTTTTATACACACAAAAACATCACATTTCAGGAGAGTCGTAATTTCAGTCAGAATGTCGGTAGGCAAGGGCAATACCTTGTCTTCTGGAGAATCAGGCATAGACCAGCAGGTCCTAAATAGCACAAGTTAAGCCTTATAATACCTACATGCTAAAGACAGAATTGTGTGCGCACAAAATTGCAGTATATAATGTATTTAACGCAAATGACCCAGAAGTTTAAATTAATTCATAGAGTCAGTCAGACGCAACAAAAATGTCCAATTATGTGTCTTCCGTCCACAAGGATGTGTAGTCTTGCAAACAGGCAGGGTACACTTCCTTCCTCAGGCTCTGTAGATGACAGTGTCTAAAATGCAGGAACAGACACCCCCCTGTGATCAAATGTCAAAATATTGCCAGCTTGTGTGTGTACACTGTCATACCCTACAGAGGTAGTGTGGGGGAAACAAGTGTGGGAACATTCAACTTGTAACATTTAAGGCTACCTCTGTGGCCACTCAGAGGCTTCAAAGGCACCGAAGATGCCTTGTGAAATGTAAGTATTGACACAATTTGTTGAGTGACTAGCGACTGGAGAAGATTTCGAAAGATAGGAGACTTGTAATGCTTGAAAGGGATACTATGGCTTAGTGCAGAGTAGGGTTGTATGGTATACTGTTATTAGTATAATACCACGATACTAATGAATCATATTCGGTACGATCCTATACGTCGTGTCATCGCTGGTTTTCCGAGCAGACGAGCATGTTCGGTAGCGCACAATCACAGAGTACTTACAAGCAGATACAGCGTGTAGACAGAAAAGGGAGAACGGACGCATTTTGGCTTAAAAATTAACGATAAAGGTGAAGTTATAACACTGAAACGCCCACCGGAAGACGTGCTTTAAGACATGGCTAGCTAGTTAGCGGCTAAAGTCCAGCCCCAGTCGGCAGTGTTTTAGCTACTTCTAAATCACTAATCCTCGCCTCCATGGCGACAAATAAAGTAAGTTTCTCACAAGTATCATCCCTGCAGGATGAGGAATAGCTAAACATGCTTCACTACACACCGTAGCTCACCGGTGTCAAAATGTAAACAAACGCCATTGGTTGATCTACACCAGGGGTTGGCAACCTTTACCAGTCAAAGAGCCATTTTGACCAGTTTCACAAATTAAAGATAACAATGGGAGCCACAAAAAAATTTTTAAATTTAAAATGAAATAATGCAAAATAAGTTTTTTTTTGCTTTGTGCTATGTATAAACCAGGGGTCTCAGACACGCTGCGCTTACCTTAATATTGAATTTGAATGCTGGTGCGACACGCGGGTTTCATAAGAATGGCTTGGCAGCGTCATGCGTGCCGTGATGGTACGGTATATAGCAACCACTACAACCAGCGTGCCTGATCAGCCACATGTTGTATGGGGCCTCCGCTTGCTCACGTAGGTGACAGCAAGGCATACTTACTCAACAACCACACAGGTTACACTGACGGAGTTGGTATAAAAAAAAACTTTAACACTCTACTAATAATGCGCCACACTGTGAACCCACACCAAACAAGAATGACAAACACATTTCGGGAGAACATCTGCACTGTAACACAACATAAACACAACAGGACAAATACCCAGAATCCCATGCAGCCCTAACTCTTCCGGGCTACATTATACACCCCCCCCACCCCGCTACCAAACCCCGCCCCCCTCAACCGACGCACAGAGGGGGGGGGGGGTTTGGTGGTAGCAGGGGTGTATAATGTAGCCCGGAAGAGTCAGGGCTGCATGGGATTCTGGGTATTTGTTCTGTTGTGTTTATGTTGTGTTAAGGTGCAGATGTTCTCCGGAAATGTGTTTGTCATTCTTGTTTGGTTTTGGTTCAAAGTGTGGCGCATTATTAGTAAGAGTGTTAAAGTTGTTTTATATGGTCACCGTCAGTGTAACCTGTGTGGCTGTTGACCAAGTATGCATTGCTGTCACGTACGTGTGCAAGCGGAAGATGCACACTGCATAACAAGGGGTTGGGCTGGCACACTGTTAATACAGAATGTAGAGGGTGCCAAATGCTGTACCATCATGGCACGCCCTTATTATAACTGTATGGTTGAAATTCAGAGAATACTAATCCCGGGAGTTTTCTGCGAGAGGCACTGGAATCCGGAAGTCTCCCGGGAAAATCTGGAATCCGGAAGTCTCCCGGGAAAATCAGGGGGGTGTCGGCAAGTAAGCTGCTGAGCCGCATCAGAGTGATCAAAGAGCCGCGGGTTGCCGACCCCTGATCTACACCTAACATCCACTGTAATGATATCAAGTACAGGAGCGTATCTAGTTGATACTACTATGATTACGTCGATATTTTTTGGCATCACAACATCTTTCGTTTTTTATTTATTTATATTATGTTTATAAACTCAGGAAATATAAACTCACATGAGGACTTTAAATATGACCAATGTATGATACTGTAACGACTTGGTATCGGATCGATACCCAAATTTGTGGCATCATCCAAAACTAATGTAAAGTATCAAACATTAGAAGAATAAGTGATTATTACATTTTAACAAAAGTGTAGCTAGAACATGTTAAAGAGAAAGTAAGCAGATATTAACATTAAATGAACAAGTAGATTAATAATTAATTTTCTACCACTTGTCCTTAATAATTTTGACAAAATAATAGAATGATAAATGACGCAATATGTTACTGCATATGTCAGCAGGCAAATTAGGAGCCTTTGTTTGCTTACTTACTAATAAAAGACAAATTGTCTTGTATGTTCACTATTTGATTTAAGGACAAACTTGCAATAAAAAACATATGTTTAATGTACCCTAAGATTTTGTGTTAAAATAAAGCCAATAATGCAATTTTTTGTGGTCCCCTTTACTTGGAAAAGTATCGAAAAGTTCCGAAAAGTATCAAAATTATTTTATTACTGTAGTTAATATCAAAATGTTTGCTTTTTCTCATTACATTACATCTTTGTGTTCTTTTTTCTTGCATTTTTACAGTTTTTTTTTATTTTTTTAAAATTTAATTTCCACAATAGGCTGCCGGCAAACAAAACTCAAGCAAGTCTTTCCAAAAGGAACTACTACCTATACCAAACACTTTGGGTGACTGAGCCACTATACCTCTAGATTACATCCCTGGCTGAGTGGAACAGTTGATACTATTTTGTCATTTATGTTTAATGCTGTAATTTGTGTCAACAGAACTGCAATTTAAAACAATAACATTTACTTGGATTGAAAAAAAAAATAATCAGACGGAAACGCTTACTCATTAAAAACTTGCAAGTGGACGAATGAATCCCACCATTGATAGGTATACTGTAATGTTTATGCCCGTTTAGTTAATGAAGCATGTGGACATGCCAACAATTACCAGTTACTGTAGCAATAAAGGACAACTGAGGCTCATAACAATGCTACTAAGTCTGCAAGTCATTATATAGTAATGGCCTCAGAAATGTAATTCTAATCTTAGTCATCAACTGCCATGTCCACAGCGTGATTTCTGGAATTAAATCCCTGGGAGAAATGTTTCAGGAAAGGCTCCTTCAATCAAAAATGAGACTTTAGCTCAGTAAATGTCTGTCTAATAACAATTGGAAAAGATCAGAAGCAGAAGGAAATACCGTACAAAACATTCACATAACAAATGTGATAAACACATTTTTGTGTAAATGAGCAAACATATCAACGTGTGCTGATATGAATATTTCACCTGCAAGGTAAAGTCAGAAAAGACAAAGAGAAAGATTAAGTGGATTAGGAGTCATACGTTTTATGAGTAGTTTGATGAACTGCATAGCGATTAGCCAGTTAGGTATTGTAAAGCTGTGAAAGTGTATTGATTTTAGGAAAAATTAACCTTAATCCAGTCTGCAGATCTGGATAATATTACAATGACTGAATGTGATGTTAGTGGTAAAAAAACAAATTAGATATTCCCATTCCGAGAATCTCTGATGTCAAAATGGAAAAGGCTGTGTACCAAAATAGATGTTGGGAGGTTAAGAGGACCTCAAAGCTTACAATAACATGTCTCACAAAAAAAAAGAAAGAATATATATATATATATATATATATATATATATATATATATATATATATATATATATATATATATATATATATATATGTATATACATACATATATATATACATATATATATATATATATATATATATATATATATATATATATATATATATATATATATATATATATATATACAGTCGTGGTCAAAAGTTAACATACACTTGTGAAGGACATAATGTCATGGCTGTCTTGAGTTTCCAATAATTTCTATAACTCTTATTTTTTTGTAATAGAGTGATTGGAGCACACACGTTTTAATTCATCTGAACACAGAACGTTCCTCCAGAAGGTCTTATTTTTGTCCATGTGATGTCAGATGAAACAAAAATTTAGCTGTTTGGCCACAATACCCTGCAATATGTTTGGAGGAGAAAATGTGAGGCCTTTAATCCCATAAACACCAGACCTACCGTCAAGCATGGTGGTGGTAGTATTATGCTCTGGGCCTGTTTTGCTGCCAGTGGAACTGGTGCTTTACGTAGAGTAAATGGGACAATGAAAAAGGAGGATTACCTCAAAATTCTTCAGAACAACCTAAAATCATCAGCCCGGAGGTTGGGTCTTGGGCGCAGTTGGGTGTTCCAACAGGATAATGACCCCCAAACACACGTCAAAAGTGGTAAAGGAATGGCTAAATCAGGCACGAATTAAGGTTTTGGAATGGCCTTCCCAAAGTCCTGACTTAAATGTGTAGACAATGCTGAAGAAACAAGTCCATGTCAGAAAACCTACAAATTTAGCTGAACTGCACCAATTTTGTCAAGAGGAGTAGTCAAAAATCCAACCAGAAGCTTGCCAGAAGCTTGTGGATGGCTACCAAACGCGCCTTATTGCAGTGAAACGTGCCAAGGGACATGTAAATTAACATTGCTGTATGTATACTTTTGACCCAGCAGATTTGGTCACATTTTCAGTAGACCCATAATAAATTAATAAACGAACCAAACTTCATGAATGTTTTTTGTGACAAACAAGTATGTGCTCCAATCACTCTATCACAAAAAAATAAGAGTTGTAGAAATTATTGGAAACTCAAGACAGCCATGACATCATGTTATTTACAAGTGTATGTAAACTTTTGACCACAACTGTATAATGGCATGATCTATGTTGAAAGAGGTTAACTGTCAACTACTATATCAAGACTCAGTGGTCTTCAGCATGTATTGTAAGTTATTGGTTATCTATAAGGTGTGACTTGACTTCAACTGTGAGCAATCACAACTTCATTTAGCTTGTTAGCTTCCCTGTCCAGTTTCACGGGTGCTGGAACTGGAGTCAGTCCCAGCAGGATGGACATTTGAACAAAATAAAACATTTTAAGTGAGGATGAAATCACAATAGTGATTGTCAAACATAAGAAAGCAAACATAATCTTGCCCTTGGATCATGCAAAAACAATCAGGATAGAGATAGCTTCTCATGCCCCCTATCATTCTTTCCACACCAAAGTGAGTTTGGATCTATTGCCAGTTTTGAACATCTAGATTTGTTTTGATTGATGGTCTTCATAACATGGAGACATAGTCACACCTGTAGGGGGAAACGAGTCATCTCTCTCCATAGACTTTAATGTGCGAAATAAGTCTTAATATCTTCTATAGGTGAGATGCACTAAACTGGATGAGATAATGACCCTACGCTTATATCAGTTTCCAAACCTCAAGACTGATAAACGCAAAAGCCTGCAGCATGCGATGGATGAATGGGAAACGCAAAGGATGCTGACATTTGGTGTAGGAGTAGTGCAATGTGGATCTTGTGTACATTTGTCATAAAGCCATGCATCAAGGTCAGAAGTGGCATTGTAAGAGAAGTGATGTGTGCAACATGCCCACTGCTCCCTGTTGGCCTAATGGTAAACTTCCTACGCAGTCCACTAGATGGTTTGTCCAGAAATCTTTCCTGAAAAGATGTGACAGAGACTGAAAAGTGATTGGATGTAGGATGCGTCACACAGAGTAGGTGTGCAAAAGGGTGAACTAAACATATGAAAGATAGATTTATGTGGTAACAGAAAGTAAACATTACACCAAAAAGATTGGTAAAAAGTCGGAACAAGAACAAATAACGCTCTGGAGCTCCATGCAAGATTTGACATAATGGCACAAAGATGATTGTGAGAAAGGTTAAGGACCAGCTCAGAATGATATGGTAGGAGCTTGATAATGATCAAGGAAGGTGACAACTCGGTCGCCAAGCAACCATTCAGCATTGTCTTGTCTTGTATCTCGTCAAAAAAAGGATTTCTGTCTTGTTAAAAAAAAAAATTAGGTCACTCCACGTGTTTATTAAGACTGTCTATTACATTTGTGGCGCTCCCTATGGACAAACAAAACAAACAAAAACACTTACTGTGGCATGGCATGAAGCATGAACTATGGTAAACAGGAATATCATGGGTAGCAGTAGTATGGATGGATAGATAGGATATTCCTGTTTACCATAGTTCATGCTTCATGCCATGCCACAGTAAGTGTTTTTGTTTCGTGTTCATAGTTAATTGCCTTTGTGCTAGTCTTTTGTTTTCATTAGTCAAGTTTGTTCTCCGCCATTGTGCGCGCCTTTTGTTTGCTTCCTTTTTTGTAGTTTGTTAGTGTAATAAATAAATATGTACTCACCTCCAAGCCATGTCCGATCCAGCTTTACTTGCATCTTGGGAAAACAAAACCCTCACAGTCCAGGTATTGACAGATGTCACCAGCACGAACAACAGAAACAGACCGGCTTAAATAGCAGTGACATGATCAGTGAAAACAGATGCGTGACTCAAAACGTGAAACAGGTGCGTGACATGACAGGTGAAAACTAATGGGTTGCTATGGTGACAAAACAAACAAAAGTGCACAAAGAGTCCAAAAACAAAACCGAACCTGACTAAAACAAAACATGATCACACAGACATGACACTCCCGAGTTGAAACAACTATGTACGTCCATGCAAGTATAGCATTATACCTAGCCTGCCTATATCTCATCTACATGAAGTCCAAGCTAATGCTACATGCTGAAGTATCATTACATTTGTCAATTGAATTATCTAATAGTTGTTACGTATATATCACAGTTCAGACAAAATATCCCTACAGTAACTCTGTAACTACATCTGACAATGTCTTACTTGCTAATATCAATGGTCAAGAGGATGCTACATGCGAACGTATCACTGCAAGTTGTCATATATCTGCTATTATTAGACTTTCCACTATCCACCATTACCATAAATTGTAGAAACAGTCTCCGCGAATAAATGTAGTGTTTGGTAAATCCTTCTATATATTTCTAATCGGACTGAGGCGTTTTTTTAGCCAGGCTATGTGCTGCTGCTATTTACAGCGAGCATTGTACATTATCACAAAACACAAAAGTTAAGTAGGCATCTCTTACTTCCTCAAATAAGGCTTTGTGTAGCCACCTGTGCTGGTTAATGCAATCAATAACAGAGCTTAACCTATTGTTACTACAACAATCTACAAGGTTAATATAGGTTGCTTCTCTTTCTTCCCCTCCATTTTTCTGCATTTTTTCGTATCTCAAGTTATCATTACTTATATGTATTGTTGCATTTGAACAACTGTTTTGTTGATAATAAAGGTAAATTATTGGTATTGTTCATTATCAATAGCGCTATTTCTATTGGTATCTGTATTGTTCCATTTGTAGTGTAATAATGCTCATTGTCATTTCTTTATTATTTTTTATTTTTGCTAACTGCTTATTTGCTATCACATTTACCATCCTATTTGTACATATTCTATTTGCTGATGTCGCTCTATTGTTGTTGTTATTGTTGTGTTTGCTGTTGTTTTTGTCTCTCTGTCTTATCCCCCTCTTGTTCCCACAATTCCCCCCTCTGTCTTCCTTTTTTTCTCTTTCTTTCCCTCCTGCTCCGGCCCGGCTGCACTAAATGATAATATAAATACATTTAATAAAGTCAAATACAAAAAAGGCAACAAGAGAAGTATCCTGCACTTCTCTTTTGTAAAGTAAATCTGAACAGCCGATATGGGCATCTACATCAACTATATCATTTGCCTGAGAAGCTGGACAGGACAAAAAATAAATAAATAAATAAATAAATAAATAAATAAAATAACAGAGCTTTTTTAGTCATCGCATAGCACGTGAACATATTTTTCTTCAAAATAAAACTGCGGCTGTGGAAAATAAAAATGGCGGACTAGCGCAGGTCTCCCGGAAAACCTCTTCTATGTATGGAGATATCTTCCTTGGCGTTTGGTGAAGGCGGTCGCATTCCCCCTCCCTGTTTTTCCCCGCTTGCCTCTTTGTCTTTGTCTTGTCTATACACTTTTTCTGCGCTGTCCTATGAAATCTAAACTTCTAAACATGGAATTGATAAGCTGGACTCTCGACTCAATTGACAAAATCTTCTTGGCGAGGAAAAGATGTTCAAGGGAGCTTGGCTGCTCCGAAGGAACGTTCGCTGCTCGGTGATGGACTTGTGGGAGAAATGGAGAGTCCTCAGCACTTTCCATCGAGAATGCAGAATACATCTATCTATTTGGAACTGTGATGGCGGGGCATCTGCTCATTGGGCTGAGCATTGCTTTGGTGTATCGTCAAATTCGGAAGACGATGGCAGCCACTGAAAGTGCCTAAAGGCTACCTGTCGCCATGGAAGGCTCCAGGAACACAGACTGTGGCGATTTTAGAACCGAATCATAAGTTGGATCACATCATGGAAAGGCTTACTGAAATGAAAAAATGTATTTATTTGGGAGCCGCCATAGACAATTAGATCAGACAAGCCATTGAAATTGTCACGGCGCGGTCTCGAACCCACAATTCTCCCGCAGCAAGATCAACACTCTGTCTGGCAACATGCCAGGACACGCCCCCGCACGCGCCGATCGCTTCACGCCCACAGTTCGCCGCAGCTGCAGACTGTCAGCGATCAGCACACCTGGCAGCAATCAGGAGGACAGCATAAAGACCAGTCGCTCCTTGGAACCTACGCTGGAACGTCATTAACTCTCAGTAGTAAGCATTGCGTCTCTGGCTTCCCTCTTGTTGTCCTCGCCCTTGTTCTCTGTGTCCCCTTTGTCTTTTTGACTCATGTCCCTTGTCTCCCTCGCAGTACTCGCCTTGTTCCGTGTGCTCGAGCTCTGTGCCTCAACCTCCATCCAGATTTTGGACTGCCTCCCTCGATCCTCGACCCTTTGCTTGGACACGGACCTTGTCGCTTCTCTCCTGCCCTCGACCTCCTGCCTGTCCCAGGACTTCCTTTGTGCCTCGCCCTCTTGGACTGACGAAGAATACATCCATGACGCACGTACAACATCCTCTGGTATTATTTACACAGTTAATTCCACACTTAGTCTTGCAACCAACACGTAGGGTAGCATACACCTCCCACACAATAATCAAAGGTTACAATAAACCTGGTAACCTGAGTTTCTTTGTGGTGTCGTCTCCTTCCACCCCTCACGTACATAACAGAAATGTCTGTTTGCTTGGAAAACAACAATCCTTATCTATGATTCGACTCCATCAAATGGCCTTGACGCTGCTCACAACAGACAAAGGCTGTTTTGAAAACATCCCTGGAAGACATCACAGTGATCACTGCTTTGACATCCTTCCCTCCTACAACAACACCTTGGAGTTTAACATTGCTCTCAACGCCTGCAGAGAAAGACTCCAGGCCTATAGACACAACATAAATACACTCTTCAATAAGCATATGCACACACACCCCCAAACCCATCGCACGCTTTTGCCACCGCTTCACCCCACGTGGTATGATGGACAACGGAGCAACGCCCTCGTGGATGGCAGCTTCGGGCCGGATGTCTGCCCCCTCCTCTCCTGTTTGTTGCAAGTCTTGTGGTTTCTGTGTAAAACATTTGTGTGCTTATTGGCTTTCAAGTTTTTTATCTCTCCTCCAATCCGTGCCCCCTCCCCACATAGAAGCCCAGTGTGAGATTTACTTTTTTTTTACCCGTCCTTCCCCAGCGTCAACCTTTTTCCCACCTTTTACGGGGCGGCGTTAAGTGGTGACTAGAGACGTCCGATAATATCGGACTGCCGATATTATCGGCCGATAAATGCTTTAAAATGTAGTTTCGGAAATTATCGGTATCGGTTTCAAAAAGTAAAATGTATGACTTTTTGAAACGCCGCTGTACGGAGTGGTACACGGACGTAGGGAGAAGTACATAGCGCCAAATAAACCTTAAAGGCACTGCCTTTGCGTGCCGGCCCAATCACATAACTTCTACGGCTTTTCACACACACAAGTGAATGCCCAGCATACCGGTACTTGGTCAACAGCCATACAGGTCACACTGAGGGTGGCCGTATAAACACCTTCAACACTGTTACAAATATGCGCCACACTGTGAGCCCACACCAAACAAGAATGACAAACACATTTCGAGAGAACATCCGCACCGTAACACAACATAAACACAACAGAACAAATACCCAGAACCCCTTGCAGCACTAACACCTCAACCTCCTCATGCTCTCTCAGGGAGAGCATGTCCCAAATTCCAAGCTGCTGTTTTGAGGCACGTTAGGAGGGTGGGCGTGGTTGGGGGCGTGGTTAAGAGGGGAGGAGTATATTTACAGCTAGAATTCACCAAGTCAAGTATTTCATATATATATATATATATATATAAGAAATACTTGACTTTCAGTGAATTCTAGCTATATATATATATATATATATATATATATATATATATATATATATATATATATATATATAAATAAGAGAAATACTTGAATTTCAGTGTTCAATTATTTACACATATACACACACATAACACTAATCTATTTATTGTTGAGTTAAGTGTTGAATTGTCCATCCTTGTTCTATTCTCTGTCACTATTTTTCTAACCATGCTGAACACCCTCTCTGATGATGCATTCTGCTTCGTCTCCTTGTTGTGTGCGCAGTTGTGCACTGCACTCTCTAAAAGCCCTAGATGTTATTGTCACATATGCATGTACAGTAGGTGGCAGTATTGTCCTATTTAAGAGTGCCACAACATTGCTTTTTACGGCAGACCAGTGACATGCGGTCACTAGAGGCAGGTGAGGCGGGGCCTCACGTGCCATCATCGAAAGAAAAAACTTGTAAAAAGAAAAAAAAAAATTAAATTGTTATATGTATCCAGTGATTATACTATAAAGTTATTTTCCATTTAACTTCACCAGTTTTAGATTATTTTTATTCCAAATCGCTGAATTTTCACATTTGCCGTTCAAATACTGAGAAGAAACGGTGCGGTGATCAGCAGCCAGTTGAGGCACGTCACTCAATTGTGCCTCACCATGGATTGCACAATGACTCGGCTAACTGCTGGTCTGCTGTGCAGTGAGACCGTATTGCTATATGAATTATATTATACATTTCCATAGTTTAGTTAGCTGAGGTATATAATGTACAGTGTATTTTGTCAACAACTGTATGTGTGTAACGTATTTCTTGTGCTGAGCAATCATAAAACTGCTGCGAAGACGCACTGTGTGAGGCTCGCGTAATCCCGCCTCCTGGTGCTGGTTAAGGCACCTCCGCCGCAGACTGCACCCCCCTACGGGAGCGCCACACCAACCAAAGCCCACACCCAAACCCTCCACATGCAAGACCGAATCCACCCAAAAAAAGACACTTAACAAGAAGCCAAAAAGTGCAAAAACAACATTGCTCGCGCCGGGGGAGCCGTGAACGACTGCAGGGACACAACATTAGGTACACCTGCAGACTGCAGTACGGATTTCATATTTCATTCATTCACAACTCCTCCAACACGAACACCAATGTTCCCGCACTTATAAGTAAAGGTAAGACCATAATAACGTTTTTTTTATTAAATGTGCTTTTTTGTGTGCTACAGTTTGTATGTGTAAAGTTAAAGTTAAGTTAAAGTACCAATGATTGTCACACACACACTAGATGTGGTGAAATTTGTTCTCTGCATTTGACCCATCCTCTTACTCACCCCCTGGGATGTGAGGGGAGCAGTGGGCAGCAGCGTTGCCGCGCCCGGGAATAATTGTTGGTGATTTAACCCCCAATTCCAACCCTTGATGCTGAGTGCCAAGCAGGGAAGAATGCTGGTATGAGCTTTTAAACATATCCCGTTAACTGCTGCCAATCAAATGGTGAATAAGATACTCTTTAGGGTTCATATGTTTGTAAATCTGACTGTGATGAAGTCAGTGCCTCACCAGCCATCAACCTCACCGCACGTCACTGCGGCAGACGAACTGCTTTACGGTAGACAAAAACGCGACTGCTGTTGTTGTGTGTTGTTACCGCGCTGGGAGGACGTTAATGACACTTCCTAACAATAAACCCACATAAGAAACCAAGAACTCGCCCTCGATCATTCTACAGTTATAACGTGATTGGTCACGCTGTTTATATCGTGGGAAAGCGGACGTGAAAACAGGCTGTCGACACGTCACTCAGGTCCGCATGAATTTCGGGAGATTTTCAGGAGAAAATTTGTCCCGGGAGGTTTTCGGGAGAGGCGCTGAATTTCGGGAGTCTCCCGGAAAATCCGGGAGGGTTGGCAAGTATGACCATACCATAATGTCACAGGTTGGTAAACATCACAAGTCGGAGCAAATCTCAAACGGATCATTTGTAACAAGGCAAATTTGTTTGATAAATATCTCCTCAACGCCTCCACGGTTTTAATACCAAATGCACAAAAACAGGAGCCAACACGCAAGAAAAGTGTGTTTTGCATAATATGACCCCTTTAAGACATGGCGAGCTGCCGTCTATGAACTTGTGCTGGAGTTCCCCTTTGCCAACATCCCAGCTGTTATTTTCAGTGTTGGTGGAAAGAATGCAGATGGCATCTTGATACATGCTTGCACACAAACATCCACAGTACTGATCTATTCATGAGTCCAGTTGTGCAGAGGCTGGCAAGATCAATGCTGACTGGACTGAAATGATGCTGATGCCTGCTGCTCTCCTCACCTGACACACACACACACATGCATGCACACACACACACACACACACACACACACACACACACACACACACACCTGCACGCACACACACAATTGATTAGACCTGCAGCTATTTTTCTTCAGCTGTCAATCCATCCCTAAACGATACACAGAGCTCCATGTTATCACCCCCCTGCCAATAACTTGAGCACACAAACATAATCCATGTAGCAGTCGTACAGTAAGTGATGCCTTGACAACGTTTGCTATGGATGCTTTAGTTTGTCATGAAAACATATTTAGAGGTTAATGATGGTGCTCAGGGTGGCTGAGCTCATTGCGTGAGAAAGAGTGCACCTTTGAGACCGCAAGCTGTTTACTTGGACGTGTGTGTGTGTGTGTGTGTGTGTGTGTGTGTGTGTGTGTGTGTGTGTGTGTGTGTGTGTGTGTGTGTGTGTGTGTGTGTGTGTGCGTGTGTGTGTGTGTGTGTGCGTGTGTGTTGGCCTGGCTGCCAGTGTGTTTATGGAACTACAGGTGTTATAATTAGAGGCCGACGTCAGCCGAATGGCTTGGAAACCTGCTTTACCGAGCTTCTTTATTAACATCCCTGTGTGTGTCTCCATTATGTTGGTCAGCTGACGGCAGCAATGAAATGTTAAATCAAGACGGAAGAAAATAGAAGGAACAAAAGAGAGAGGTTAGTCAGTGAGCTGGCGCTAAACACTTTCAAGTGAGTGACTGGAGGAGTGAGTAAACTGCGGAAAGACAAGGTTAAATATCTGTTGACATAAAAGGAAAGCTACAATGAGATGTGGTGGGTGGACTTGCGCATAAACTCCATTTTTTTCCCCCCAAGTCATGTGAAGCAAGGTTTGGAAGTTCCTCCCACGCAGGGCAACTTTCATCCACCACGGATGACAACTCTTGAAAATATTGCTCATCTTTTATCTACACGGGACCATTTCACAGAGTCACAGTTAATGTGTAATTCATATAATTTTTATGAGTTTTGCTGATGTCAGACAAGCGGAATGAAAGAGCCTGCAGAGGCGACGTAAAAAATTGGCCACTTTTATTCCTCCTTGCTCGTTAAGCAATGCTTGTTCTTTTGCATGCTATATGAAATGTGGACGCAGCCGAGGAAGATATCAGATAAAACGTGCTGTTACTCATTCTTATCATTTTCTTCCTCGTGATTACCTGTCAACCTGTGGCCCCACAAAGACAAGTGGTATTTCACTTTTTCCACATATACATATGTTACCATTTAGAGGCAGTAAAATGACTTAGATTTGTGCAAGATTTATGGAGCCCTCTAAACTCAAAATACAAAAGTACCTCAAATTAGAAGCTTAAAAAGCACCTCTAATGCTGACAAGATTGGCACTTATGGTATTTCAGAGTTTTGGACCTAAAATGATTACCCCAAAATAGACACAGTAGTGATTTTAGGCTTGTTTTCTAACGAGTTGCAGCACATTTTGGAACGCCCACTTTTAGCCCCAAAATGTGGGCGGGCCAGCACAAGCCTACTGATGTCACTTACAGAAGACTGGAGACAATTTCATATTTCTTAGTAGGGTTGTACAGTATACCGGTATTAGTATAGTACAGTGATACTAATGAATCATATTCGGTACTATACCGCCTCTAAAAAGTACCGGTCCGCCAATCGGTACCCCAATGGAGGCTGGGTGTCTCGTAAGACCTCACTCTTAGGTTTGTATACTCATGTTTTTCTAAACTAATTAAAGTTGATGTTAATTAACTTGTTTTTGTCATGTCTGTGTTGATCATGTTTTTGTTTTAGTCATGTTTTGTTTTGTTTAGTTATTGGACTCTTTAGTTTCTGGTTGTTCACTCCCTTGTTTTGTTTCCATAGCAACGCATTCGTTTTCACCTGTCACGTCACGCACCTGTTTCACGTTTTGAGTCACGCACCTGTTTTCGTTAATCATGTCTGTGTTATTTAATCTTTTCTTTTTCTGTTGGTCAGCCTGGCGACATCCGCATTTATGCTCTGCTCACTCTTTATCGTCACTCTGTATAATGCCATGTTCACAGTCCCATGCCAAGTAAGTTTTTGTTTCATTGTTCACAGTTTCTGCCTGTGTGCAAGTTTTGTTTTCATTAGCCAAGTTTTTTACCTCCGCCATTGTGCGCGCTTTTCGTTTGTTCTTTTTTTGATAATATTTAATAAATCATGTACTCACATTCCCGTCTCGCCCGAGCCAACTTTCCGTTGCCTTCCGGAAAAACAAAACCCAAGGACCGAGTCATGACAGTTTTATCCAAATGAGAATCGATAAGAGAATTGATAAAGAACTGAACCGTTAAGCAGAATCACAAGTGGAATCGGAATCGTAAAAATCTTATAATTTCCAGTCCCTAAGCAAGAAGATTGTAATTGCAGCGATCATTTTAGTGATTCTAACTTCAATGGAGAAGGGTTTTGGTCGGCGTTTGGTAGAAGAAATAAAAAAGACTCAAGACAAATGTGATTCCGCCAATCAACAGAGAAAGAAGAGCTGACCCAGCGTTCAAAAACGAGAGAAAAAGACGAGGTGTATTTTATTTTGTGTCCTCTTGTACTGATGTTTTCCACAAGATGCATGAGGAAATGCTGAAAGAGCATGACAAAACACAAGCAATGGTGACCATGGAAGAGCAGGGAAGTCCAGAAATTGGGATTTTTTTATATTTCTTATTTACTCATAATGTTAAAGGGGAACATTATCACAATTTCAGAAGGGTTAAAACCATTAAAAATCAGTTCCCAGTGGCTTATTTTATTTTTCGAAGTTTTTTTCAAAATTTTACCCATCACGCAATATCCCTAAAAAAAGCTTCAAAGTGCCTGATTTTAACCATCGTTATATACACCCGTCCATTTTCCTGTGACGTCACATAGTGATGCCAACAAAAACAAACATGGCGCATAGAACAGCAAGCTATAGCGACATTAGCTCGGATTCAGACTCGGATTTCAGCGGCTTAAGCGATTCAACAGATTACGCATGTATTGAAACGGATGGTTGTAGTGTGGAGGCAGGTAGCGAAAACGAAATTGAAGAAGAAACTGAAGCTATTGAGCAATATCGGTTTGAACCGTATGCAAGCGAAACCGACGAAAACGACACGACAGCCAGCGACACGGGAGAAAGCGAGGACGAATTCGGCGATCGCCTTCTAACCAACGATTGGTATGTGTTTGTTTGGCATTAAAGGAAACTAACAACTATGAACTAGGTTTACAGCATATGAAAGACATTTGGCAACAACATGCACTTTGAGAGTGCAGACAGCCCAGTTTTCATCAATTAATATATTCTGTAGACATACCCTCATCCGCTCTCTTTTCCTGAAAGCTGATCCGTCCAGTTTTGGAGTTGATGTCAGCAGGCCAGGGAAGCTAGAGTCGATATTCTTCTCTTGATCATCTTCGGTGGCATAAGGGACGGTGTGAGCTAAGACATCCAGGGGGTTTAGCTCGCTCGTCTGCGGGAACAAACTGCCGCCATTGCTTGCCGTGCTACCGAGGTCTTTTGTCCCTGAATTGCTCACACACTCCGGCAGATTCAATGGGGGTCTGGCGGCAGATTTCTTTGACTTTATCGTTACTTTGAGTGTGGCAGGATATCCACACATTCTTGCCATCTCTGTCGTAGCATAGCTTTCGTCGGTAAAGTGTGCGGAACAAACGTCCAATTTCTTGCCACTTTCGCATCTTTGGGCCACTGGTGCAACTTGAATCCGTCCCTGTTCGTGTTGTTACACCCTCCGACAACACACCGACGAGGCATGATGTCTCCAAGGTACGGAAAACAGTCGAAAAAACGGAAAATAACAGAGCTGATTTGACTCGGTGTTTGAGAAAATGGCGGAATACTTCCTGATGTGACGCCACATTGTGACGTCATCGCTCCGAGAGCGAATATTAGAAAGGCGTTTAATTCGCCAAAATTCACCCATTTAGAGTTCGGAAATCGGTTAAAAAAATATATGGTCTTTTTTCTGCAACATCAAGGTATATATTGACGCTTACATAGGTCTGGTGATAATGTTCCCCTTTAATCATATCAGTTTTAAAGTAATCGTTGACCAGGGCAACAAAAACATGCAATTAAGGGATCAAAATAATAGTTTGACATGCCTTTATCCACAGTGTCTATGCAGAGTAGTGGGCTCCAGTTCTTTAGATGTCATATCGAGTCTGGCGATAGAAAGGGGGCATTCCAAATAAAGTTACAAAAGAAGTTATCCATCCATTACTCAAAAACTAATTGATATTACGGGAAATTACTGCCAGATTCATTTTCAGGAGAAAAAAACGTGTTCATAATATTTCGGTCATCTGGATGTTATTGGTCCATTAATTGGTTCCGTCACCAAGCTCGTATCTCAAAACACGTCGGCCATTGAAATTAATTTCAATCGGTGCTTGGCCAGCCCAAAATACCACAATTTTAGCATGTTACATGCTTTGCAAAAAGAAAAACTAACTTGTAGATAATAATGTTTAAAAAGCAATACAATAGAATGTACTATAAAACAATACAGTAGTGTTATCAAGTGATGTAATAATAATCACAGCATTTACCTCAGACACTAGGGACTACGATGTATTTTCCACAATCCTATAACAATATAAAGTGTTATTGTTATATCTCCCCTGTGTTGAAATTAAATTCCCTATTTTTTTCTAAACCTGCCCTCTGTTCTTTTTTGGGAATCTTATCTGGACAATTCGTAACACATGGTAAGCTTTCCAGAGTGCATTGAAACCAAATGTTGCACAGTACAACTTACAACTACAACAACTTTAGAAATGTCCTCTATATCCACACAAACACATTTAGTTAGTTATTTTCTATGCGTTTTGGCCTTTTGTTTGCACTAAAGTGTAGCTTTCTTTGCCCTTCAAAACTGAGCTTTTGAAAAAGTCCGACCAGGGTGAGGAACCAGAGGCTCAGTGCAATCATGTATTTAAGTCATATATAGTAACAGAACGTGAGTAATTATATTATTGACTAACAAATTTTATTTCATGCAACAAAACAGGCATTGTAATGTGTAACAATAGATGATAAAATGAATTGGAAATCTCATGTAAAAAATATACAACATAAAGTACCAAAAAACACGTCAATATTGAACAAAGCAAAACATGTTCTAGACCAAAAATCACCCCATATTCTCTCCTGCTCGCTAGTGTTACCATATCTGAGTTATTGTGTAGAAATATGGGGAAACAACTACAAATGTGCACTTCATTCACTAAGTGTGTTACAAAAAAGATCAATTAGAATAATACATAATGTTGGATATAGAGAACATACAAACCTTTTAATTGTTGAATCACAAATATTGAAATTCAACGATTTGGTGCATTTGCAAACAGCTAAAATGATGTATAAAGCAAACTATAACCTGCTACCTAAGAATGTACAACGATTATTCTCAACAAAAGAGGAGAAATATAACCTTAGAGAAAAATCTAATTTAAAACATTTGTATGCTTGTACAACACTTTAGTATATCAGTATGTGGAATTAAATAATGGAATGGATTAACCAAAGAAATCAAACAATGTACTAATATGATTCAGTTTAAGAGACTGTTCAAACCACAATTGTTCACAAAGTACACGGAACAAGAATTACGATGAACATCTTGAACCCTTTTTTTTGTTTTGTTTTAATTTTTTTATTGAGACAAAGAATATTTATGTATTTAATATTTGTTTACTTACTATGGTATATTATTTGTTTATTATTTACAAACCCCGTTTCCATATGAGTTGGGAAATTATGTTAGATGTAAATATAAACGGAATACAATGATTTGCAAATCCTTTTCAACCCATATTCAATTGAATGCACTACAAAGGCAAGATATTTGATGTTCAAACTCATAAACCTTTTTTTTTTTGCAAATAATCATTAACTTAGAATTTCATGGCTGCAACACGTGCCAAAGTAGTTGGGAAAGGGCATGTTCACCACTGTGTTGCATCACCTTTTCTTTTAACAACACTCAAACGATTGGGAACTGAGGAAACTAATTGTTGAAGCTTTGAAAGTGGAATTCTTTCCCATTCTTGTTTTATGTAGAGCTTCAGTCGTTCAACAGTTTGGGGTCTCCGCTGTCGTATTTTATGCTTCATAATGCGCCACACATTTTCGATGGGAGACAGGTCTGGACTGCAGGCGAGACAGGAAAGTACCCGCACTCTTTTTTTACGAAGCCACGCTGTTGTACCACGTGCTGAATGTGGCTTGGCATTGTCTTGCTGAAATAAGCAGGGGCGTCCATGAAAAAGACGGCGCTTAGATGGCAGCATATGTTGTTCCAAAACCTGTATGTACCTTTCAGCATTAATGGTGCCTTCACAGATGTGTAAGTTACCCATGCCTTGGGCACTAATGTACCCCCATACCATCACAGATGCTGGCTTTTCAACTTTGCGTCGATAGCAGTCTGGATGGTTCGCTTCTCCTTTGGTCTGGATGACACGATGTCGAATATTTCCAAAATCAATTTGAAATGTGGACTCGTCAGACCACAGAACACTTTTCCACTTTGCATGAGTCCATCTTAGATGATCTCGGGCCCAGAGAAGCCGGCGGCATTTGTGGATGTTGTTGATAAATGGCTTTTGCTTTGCATAGTAGAGCTTTAACTTGCACTTACAGATGTAGTGACAAACTGTATTTAGTGACAGTGGTTTTCTGAAGTGTTCCTGAGCCCATGTGGTGATATCCTTTAGAGATTGATGTCGGTTTTTGATACAGTGCCGTCTGAGGGATCAAAGGTCACGGTTATTCAATGTTGGTTTCCGGCTATGCCGCTTACGTGGAGTGATTTCTCCAGATTCTCTGAACCTTTTGATGATATTATGGACCGTAGATGTTGAAATCCCTAAATTTCTTTCAATTGCACTTTGAGAAACGTTGTTCTTAAACTGTTCGACTATTTGCTCACGCAGTTGTGGACAAAGGGGTATACCTCGCCCCGTCCTTTCTTGTGAAAGACTGAGCATTTTTTGGGAAGCTGTTTTTATACCCAATCATGGCACCCAGCTGTTCCCAATTAGCCTGCACACCTGTGGGATGTTACAAATAAGTGTTTGATGAGCATTCCTCAACTTTATCAGTATTCATTGCCACCTTTCCCAACTTCTTTGTCACGTGTTGCTGGCATCAAATTCTAAAGTTAATGATTATTTGCAAAAAAAAAAAAATGTTTATCAGTTTGAACATCAGATATGTTGTCTTTGTAGCATATTCAACTGAATATGGGTTGAAAATGATTTGTAAATCATTGTATTCCGTTTATATTTACATCTAACACAATTTCCCAACTCGTATGGAAACGGGGTTTGTATTTCTTCACTGTTTTGTTACAGAGAACAAGGAAATAGGATAAAATTGCTATAGTATGAAAAGGGGTAGGATTAAATAAGCTCAGCGTCTTCCTACTCCTTTTCGTACATGCTGTAATGAAACAACGGAAAATACGTGATGAATTACATTGTATCGTATGCATATTCGAAATAAACTGAAACTGAACGGAACTGAACTGAATGTATGGCCAAGTCAGCAATGTTTGCCTTTTCAAGCTTCTGACTGGCCAAAATGTGTATAACAGACGGCAAATGTGTTTTTATGTGGCCAATGAAAATTCACCTGCCATGGATGAATTTGTTTTGCATGTCCACCAGGATGAGGAAAATGTGGGTTTTTTTAAGTATCTTTCTTTCATGTATTCCTGGGCCTAACTGTTTTCTTCTAACAGTCAGAGGAAGGACATTAAGAACCAATCATCTTCTCACAACCGTGCCACTTCCTTTATAAGAATGTGCATAGATTTCCCACAAAAATTGTGCCTGCACAACCACAACTTTATGCATGCCCACTTTTAACCATCAAGGGTCACCACATTAACGAACATGCTTATCAGTGAGCCTGTTGATCAATGGCATTTCATCCTGCAGCACATGAAAAGAAAAACCTACAAATAGTCAGCAATGCAGAAACTAAGGGTTGTTCATAGATTTATATAGTAGATCTTGTTTGGTAGTCACAACAGTGATCTTAAAAGGGGCCTATCCTACTCTTTACAAGGACTTTTACAATAATATTGAATCCCATTAGGAACTAAAAAAACGCCATTAGTCTCATCCTCCTAACCACGCCTACTCTGTTGCGATTAGTCAGGGATCAATGTTCGGCTCCAAATTAGGATATTATGGCAGGCTGCAACAATGCAGTGTAATACGCTGTGACATGAGGGAAAAAAATGTATCTTTAGTGGAAGGAGCAAAAATCCAACTCTATAAAAAAAATGTGTTGTTACGGGTCACACTCCTGCTGCCTCTAATCCTGCTGTGCGCTCTGCTAAACTCACCGCGGGCCACGCCTACGGGCGTTCCCTCTCGGCTACGGTCGCGCCTCCACACGGTTGCAAGCACTCTGCAATCAACACACCTGCCCGTGATGAGCAACCTGCCTTCATAAGCCAGCGCGTTTTGAGATCCAGTGCCAGAACCTAGCTTCTGGTACCCGTACACTTCCCGTCGCCCTTCCTTGCTGTCGAGCTGTGTGTCTCGTCTCCTTGGATCCCCTCTTGACTTCCTCTTGCCTCTCTGGACTTCGACCTCACGCCTGCCCACTGACCACGACGCCTCGCTCCAGTCCTTGACCATCCGCCTGTCTTTCGACTTCCGAGCCTGCTTTGCCCTCTTTGGACTTCCGTCTCGATCCCAACACGCATCCTCAACACCCACTGGTAACCACTCTCACTCATATAAATACCACACATAGCCACTCCACATATATTTAGATTACACACACACCTCACGCACACTACAAGCTGTCAATAAATACGCTGACAGCTAACGACGTCACTGCCTCACTGCCTCACTGCCGTCTTCTTCTCCCGCTGCACCGTCACATTTGTTTGATAGGGTATCAGTCATGCACAGGCGCTTGGAGAAATCACACGTGAATACCTTAAGAGAAGGAAACGCGCGATGGCAACTATTTCGGACACACCACATCTCAGACGGCAACATAGCAATGTTCAGCGACAGTTTTGGATAAAGCCTGAAAGAACGGCAGCCTGGTGGGATATGTTTGTCACCGAGTGTGTTGTGCCAGAGGAATGGTAAGAGAACGTTCGAATGTCCAGGTCAGCTGTGATTCTACTTAGCAAACAACTTAGTCCATTTGTCGAAGGGGAGACAACGAGAATGCGGGCTCCCGTGGATGTGATAAAAAAGGTAGCGCGTGCTTTGTATTACCTGGCCGAGGAGGGAAGACTACGGAAAACAGCAAATGCTTTTGGACTGGCAAAGCAGACTGTATCAGTTATTGTTCGCGATGTATGTCAAGCGATTACGCTAAGTCTAGTTTTGTACTCCATAACTACTATGAAGCCATGAAGGAGCCGCTAAACGACCGCCATTTTCAGCCTCCAAGCACAGGCAGGATTGCAAGAGTGGACAATGAAGGTGAAGGCAAAAGAGTGAGGAGTGTCCTGACCAGATATCTGCATCCCTAGATTGATTGTTGTAAATGTTCTTTATCACATTGTTTACTTTCACACGTCCATTAAAGATTTGTTTGATAGGGTTTGAGGTCTGAAGTTCTTCCATGCCAGTTAGGTTCGTAGTATGTGCACTACCATGAATTGATTTACGTGGACCCCGACTTAAACAAGTTGAAAAACTTATTCGGGTGTTACCATTTAGTGGTCAATTGTACGGAATATGTACTGTACTGTGCAATCTACTAATAAAAGTTTCAATCCATCAATCAACTAAAGCATGGAACAGAAAAAACGTCTTAATTAAACTGTTCCTATATATTTGTAAACATCAACAAATCAATAACTGGTAGAAACACAATTGCTGTGAGATAGTATTAAAACACTGAAATAATATGCTACATTTGGAAGCTCGGATTTCCCCAACATTTATTGGCAATCAGGAACAATAGGATTAATTTGGAGCTTAGATGATAAAATGGTGCATTAATTTATTGCGAGGTGCATGGCTATGCATTTGCTGATTTAATTGAAATCTTAGAATCCATCAGTGCACATCTAATTTCAATAAGGGCGCGGTTCTCTTAGCTATAGAACAAAAATCTTTAAAAGGTTCGAAAGAGATCATTTAAGAACTAAAACCTACCGATGGCAGGAAATCACTATGGACGTTCCCTTCTCTTCAAAGGCAAACAGTGTACAGTCTCTTTGGGTTTGTCAAGTAAAATAAATAGAAGAAAATATTATATTGATCTTATATCCCTTGGTCTGAAAGTCTTCTTAGATAGTATATACAGCCTATACCATATACCGCCTTTCCCAAATGATTTTTCAGAGTAGGTGCACTGTGTCTGCCTCTCTCACACACAAACCCAGAAATCCTAAATGCACTCCTGCATCTGAATTTCACTGGTACACTTATGAAAAGATTCACTTAATTGATGAAACAACAATAATAAATAATGCATGGGACTAAAGAATGTGTTTGTAGATCCAGTGCATAAATGAGTCGGCAGCTATTGAGCAAGTCTACCATTTCGTATTATTATATAAAAATGGTAGTGGTCTAGCAGGCTTTGTGTTCAGGTGGTGACGTTCATGTAATTACAGTACGTACCGTAGCAGAGTTTCACACAGCTGATAGCTACAAACCCCGTTTCCATATGAGTTGGGAAATTGTGTTAGACGTAGATATAAATGGAATACAATGATTTGCAAATCCTTTTCCACCCATATTCAATTGAATGCACTACAAAGACAAGATATTTGATGTTCAAACTCATAAACTTTATTTTTTTTTGTGCAAATTTCATGGCTGCAACACGTGCCAAAGTAGTTGGGAAAGGGCATGTTCACCACTGTGTTACATGGCCTTTCCTTTTAACAACACTCAGTAAACGTTTGGGAACTGAGGAGACACATTTTTTAAGCTTCTCAGGTGGAATTCTTTCCCATTCTTGCTTGATGTACAGCTTAAGTTGTTCAACAGTCCGGGGGTTTTCGTTGTGGTATTTTAGGCTTCATAATGCGTCACACATTTTCAATGGGAGACAGGTCTGGACTACAGGCAGGCCAGTCTAGTACCCGCACTCTTTTACTATGAAGCCACGTTGATGTAACACGTCCTAAATTATCTCAGTAAGATATTGCAGCTTGTAACTGAGATGTTATGACCTATATTGAGTAAAACATGCTTGAAACTAAAATATCAACTGATGCAAAGCTGTGTCATTAACACTCACAAGTATAAAACTACTTTTTTAAAGTAATAATTTCTTACTTCAAGCATGATGCCGAGCGCATATCATTATGTCAAGATAATGGCACTAGCATTTACTTAATTTAAGAATATTTTTCAACATATTGAGCAAAAAGGTCTCATTTTTTTCTACCAAGAAAAGTGCACTTGTTATTAGTGACAATATACTTATTTTAAGGTATTTTTGGGTTCATTGAGGTTAGCTAATTTTACTTGTTTTGGAAAGTCTTGACAAGCCAAATTTTCTTGTTCTATTGGCAAATAATTTTGCTTACTTCAAATAAAATACCCCTAATTTTTGTTTTGTTTTTCTTATTTTTGAACACTGACTTTTTGCAGTGGTTGCCTCCTTTCAAACATTATGGATATTATAAAACTCATTTCACACAAATAAAAAAAAAAAAGGCCAACAGAAATTAGGTCTACAGGGAGTGGGCAACTCTAGCTATCATTAGCGGCACAAGTTGCCAGGTAGCATGTAGCACACCAGTTGTCAGCAAACAATTAGGTTGCTAGTTGTCAGCTAGTAACTAGCGTGCTAGCTGCTCGCTAACTATTAGTGGCATTATACTATATTAAGTTAAAAAAGTTAAAGTACCACTGATAGTCACACACACACTAGGTGTGGTGAAATTAACCTCTGCATTTGATCCATTCCCTTGTTCACCGACCTGGGAGGTGAGGGGAGCAGTCAGTAGCAGCGGTGGCCACGCCCGGGAATCATTTTGGTGATTTAATCCCCAATTCCAACCCTTGATGCTGAGTGCCAAGCAGGGAGGTAATGGGTCCCATTTTTATAGTCTTTGGTATGACTCGGCCGGGGTTTGAACTCACGACCTACCGATCTCAGGGCGAACACTAACCACAAGGCCACTGAGATTATTTGAATATCTTAGTATTGTACAATAACAGGGTACATTTAGGACCAGTTTAATTTAAAACACCATTTTATACAGGATATATAAGTAGGGGGTCTCTGCTCTATCGCCTATCAGTGTGGGTATGCTTGGCCTAGATAACCTTGAAGACCCTTGTGCCAGGAACCCCCATTGCTGCGGCGGTTGTGACCCCAAGATGCAGGAAACAGGAGATCGATGCGCAGGTAAGAGGATTTGAATATACTTAAACAAAGGAGAAGCAGTCATGCATACAAATGTTCTCTAACCACAATCCTCGAGCACTGAGGAACAGGCGAGACAGGCATAAATAGCAGCCTGATTGGCAACTGCAGCCAGGTGTGCCGGGCTGCCAATCAGGGACAGGTGAGGAAAACGAGCGTTCAGAGGAGACATGCAGGAAATGCAAATCAAATAAGAGCACTGACAGGAAATAAGCACAAAACAAGGAAACACAAACAGAAGTGAAGTGACAGATCGTCACACCTTGTTCTATTGTGTGGTTTTTAATACCGTAATCATTGCTTAAAAGTCAGCTTTTCCAAATGAAAAGTGTGTTGAATGTTAAAATATGGCATTTCAATTCCTTTCAATGGGAAAATTGATTTGACATTATTGATTTGATTTCGATTTACGGGCACATACCACCACTGTATTTGACAACCTCACAGCAATACAGAGACAAAGGATGTCCCTTTTTTGTATCTCAATATGGCACTTTGTTTCTAAATGAGCAAAGATTCCATGTTTCAAGGGACGGTTGACAACTACCTACCCGTTTTCAGCCAAGTTTTCATAGTTACATGAAAGTACCTCCCACAAGCTGTAGCTGAAGTGCGTTTGGTGAGTATATTAGTCAAATAAACAAATGTATTTGAATAATAAGCACAATCTTTGAACATTACTGCACTCACAGATAGATTCAGCTTGGGAGCTTCAGTAATGTATATGACGCATTAAACTGTTGTAAGAAGAGAGAATCTCAATACCAAAGCACCAAAGCAGAGATGAAATAAATCTCAGAGTGTACTCAGAGCTTTTTAGTCGAAAGCCTGCTACGGCTGATTAAATTGGTTTTAATAGCAGGGATGCCTGACTCTCTGTGTGTGTGTGTCCTGCTTTGATTTAAATTGCTTAAATTGGAGGCCTAGCTACATTTCTTGCCCAGCATTGCATTGCAAGGTAGGATTAGGGAAAGGACAAAAAGGACATAAATGGAAGTACTGAATTTGGCCCCTGCTGACTGGAGTGTTTAACTGTGTATGAGAGTGAATATTCATCCCTTGGAAGGTCACAGCTGGAGTTCGTCCTCAGAACACAGAACACCCAAAATACATCCACCCAGTTGTGAAATATGGATGCGTCTACTCATCCTCCTCATGGGAAACTTTTAAATCCTTAGCATATGCTAATGAGCCCCGGATCAAATGTGCCGATTCAGTACTTTTCTTCAAGTATGCTGGGCGTAAGACCCCACCAAGTGTTTTGTGTGTTGACACTAGCCTGACAATCAGAGTCACTCACTTGGAGTATGTCAACCATAAGTGCAGAAAGAACAAGTGTCAATGATGTCTTTGCTGTCTTTGGAATAGAGAGTATGAACCTTCTACTATGTATTCAACAGTTGCTGCGCCTTCATGCTCCATACTAACAATCATTGAGGAAAATCAATTTAATTCTGCTCAGGTTTCACACTAACCCGCTTGTTAAACTAACATACTGTATGTACTGTGCAAACAATGACTTTCTTGCACTGCACTGTTAATGTGCATTCCTGCCCCTCAAAGACACGCAGTGTGAATAAAAAGCCATTAATTAATCATTCCCAGGTATGTAGAAGTGTTTGGTGATTAAAGGGGAACTGCACTTTTTGGGGGGAATTTTGCCTATTGTTCACAATCATTATGAAAAACATGACGACGGGTGTATTTTTTTTTAAATGCATTTTAACTCGAAAATAAACTAATAAAAGTCTATTTACAGCGGGGCCAATGGGAGGTCCTCTATTGCGCCCATAAAATCCAATAAATTAGCAATCAAAAAGCGCCAACAATACTCAATTTACATTTCGTGATTTGAATATTAACCATTAGTGATATTGTTATTATAAGCGCTAACGCAGACACACTATTTATAGTTGACATCATCGGCCGGGGAGCTGCTTCCTCGCCTCGGTGATCATGAAAATGTATTACAGATCATAAATCCTGCCTCTCACCTGGATAGTAGAAGGATGAGGATGTATTCGGACATGTTGACAGCCAATTTATACCCAAAAATGACGAGAACGACATGTAAAGACACTTGGTTTCCCCCCCTTTTCTTCGCAAGGACTATGAGTTTTTCTTCATCTTAACGGGAATATAGCAAGATTCTATCAGTCGGCATCATAATGACAGCAGACATTGCCCAGTAAGTGATGTTTTATTATTTTTTTGGCTCTCATGAAGTCTGCAGTGAGTAATTGGGGGCGGCATGGCGTAGTGGGTAGAGCAACCGTGCCAGAAACCTGAGGGTTGCAGGTTCGCTCCCCGCCTCTTACCATCCAAAAATAGCTGCCGTTGTGTCCTTGGGCGGGACACTTCACCCTTTGCCCCCGGTGCCACTCACACCGGTGAATTGAATGACGAATGATAGGTGGTGGTCGGAGGGGCCGTTGGCGCAAAATTGCAGCCACGCTTCCGTCAGTCTACCCCAGGGCAGCTTTGGCTATGAAAGTAGCTTACCACCACCAGGTGTGAATGATTGATGGGTTCTACATGTAAAGCGACTTTGGGTACTTAGAAAAGCGCTATATAAATCCCAGTTATTATTATTATTAATAATCAGTGCAGACGTGATGCGCTTTTTTTAATTAATGCGCCGCTTGTGCTTAAAATGAGCAAAATACGTAAATATTAAATGTAATTCTAAATGTGCCTGTTACTACATTACATACTGTATATACTTACAACATGTATATAAAACCTTAATGAAGGTGTTTGGATGTTTTTAAGGGCTTTATATGCAGAATAAAGCAACTAACTTAGGTGCCATTATAAGATGACTTTTGATCACACGTATTTATTGGTCAAAAAAAAAAAACTTGTATTTTTGTCTTACATAAGGATTGTGAACGATAGGCAAAAATAAATAAAAAAGTGCTTTGCCCCTTAAGAGCAAAACCGGATATTTCCACCTAGTTTTCCAGCCTCTGTAATAAGACTCTGTAATGGTCCACGGTTTCAAAGGCAGCACTAGGTCCAGCAGAACCAAGACTGATACTTTCCCTGCGTCTTTGTTCAAGCGGATATCACTTGTCACCTTGATCGGAACTGTCCGAGTGCTGTGGTGGGGCCTAAAGGCTGATTGAAAAGTATCAAACGCATTGTTAAACAGGAGAAAGTCACTAAGCTGTTGGTACAAAACTTTTTCTATAACTTTGCCCAAGAAAAGCAGGTTTGATATGGGCCGATAGTAGTTGTCAAGACTACTCTTCTTTAAGAGGGGTTTAACGTTTGTGAGGCATTTGGAAATGTTCCAGTCTGATGTGAAATGTTAACTAGGCAAGCAAATTGTGGTAACAAACTGCTCAGCACATACTTTAAAAACCAAGTGGGTAACTCATCAAGGCAGCATGTTGATGGACTCAGACTGGATTATTTCTTCAACTGTTTTGTCAGTGACAGGAGTGAAATGTGCTAGCTTTAGTTCACTCGCTGGTTGCAGAGTAGCTTTTTTTTTTAGGGAACTATTGCATTTTTAATTACTTTGACTTTATCAGGAAATAATGTTGCAAACCCATTGCACTTAGATGCAGAAATAAGTTCCAAGGGAAATTAAACTGGAGGGTTCGTTAATCCGTTTACAGCAGCAAACAGGGCGCAAGAGTTGTAACCCTAAAACGCGTTTATACTGTAAGTATTGTATTTATTACACACCAGCTGTTTGATTACAACTTGCATCTTAGTTTTGATTATCAAATTGGAGGTGTTGAAATTATGTTCTACTCGTGACTGCGTGGGTTCCCTCCGGGTACTCCGGCTTCCTCCCACCTCCAAAGACATGCACCTGGGGATAGGTTGATTGCAGTGACGTGCAGTCACTAGAGGCAGGTGAGGCCCTTCATGGAAAGAAAAAAAATGTAAAAAGAAAACATTTTTATTAAATTGTTATATGTATCCAGTGATTATACTATAAAGTTATTTTCCATTAAACTTCACCAGTTTTAGATTATTTTTTATTTAAAATCGCTGAATTTTCACATTTGCCGTTCAAATACTGAGAAGAGACGGTGCGGTGAACAGCAGCCAGTTGAGGCACGTCACTCAGTTGTGCCTCAACATGGATTGCGGACTCGGCTTACTGCTGGCCTGCTGTGCAGTGAGACCGTATTGCTATATGAATTATATTATACATTTCCATAGTTTGGTTAGCTGAGGTATATAATGTACAGTGTATTTTGTCAACAACTGTATGTGTGTAACATATTTCTTGTGCTGAGCGATCATAAAACGGCTGCAAAAGACGCACTGGCTGAGGCTCGCAGTAATCCCGCCTCCTGCAACCCCGCCGTAAAATGCAACCCCTGCCGGGAGTGTTATATCAACTAAAACCCACACTTAAACTTTCCACGTGCAAGATTGAATCTATTTAAAAAATGTATTTCATAAACAATAATGTTCGTGTTGGAGGAGTTGTGAATGACTGCAGGGCCACAACATTGGGTACACCTGCAGACTGCAGGTGTATCTAATTCACAACTCCTCCAACACGAACATTATTGTTTTTGCACTTTTTGGCTTCTTATTAAATAACTTTTGTAACCTATTTTTATGGGCTTTCCTCTTTGTGATGTTAAGTACCTTTTATGCGCTGTTATACAGTATATGCCTTGAGCTCTTATTTTGAAGGCGCTAAGAGCGGAAGTGATGACACGTTGAAGTAGAGCGGAGGTTTTTGAAAGAAGGTAAATAAAGTGGTCCTCGTGTAAACTGGAGCCTCCGTGTTTGTTATTTTGTAGTTTCATACAGTATAGGCGACATTTATAAACCCTCAGTTACACTTTTTTAAATAGATTCAATCTTGCACGTGGAAAGTTTAAGTGAGGGCTTTAGTTGATATAACACTCCCGTCAGGGGTGCATTTAATCCAGCACAACAGCGGCGCATGGACTTCATTTATAAGTAAAGGTAAGACCATAATAACGTTTTTTGTGTGCTACAGTTTGTATGTGTAAAGTTAAAGTTAAGTTAAAGTACAAATGATTGTCACACACACACTAGGTGTAATGAAATTTGTCCTCTGCATTTGACCCATCCTTTTGATCACCCCCTGGGAGGTGAGGGGAGCAGTGGGCAGCAGCGGCGCCGCGCCCGGGAATAATTTTTGGTGATTCAACCCCCAATTCCAACTCTTGATGCTGAGTGCCAAGCAGAGAAGAATGCTGGTATGAGCTTTTAAACATAACCCGTTAACTGCTGCCAACCAAATGGTGAATACGATACTCTTTAGGGTTCATATGTTTGTAAATCTGACTGTGATGAAGTCAGTGCCTCACCAGCCATGAACCTCACCGCACGTCACTGGTTGATTGGCAACACTAAATTGGCCCTAGTGTGTGAATGTGAGTGTGAATGTTGTCTGTCTATCTGTGTTGGCCCTGTGATGAGGTGGTGACTTGTCCAGGGTGTACCCCACGTTCCGCCCGAATGCAGCTGAGATAGGCCCCAGCACAGTAGTAAATGGATGGATGGATGGATGGATGGAAATCACCATGTAGAATCCCTAATGCCAATTGGTAGCATGTCTATGGCAAATCCAGTGTAAATTAGCCTCGAGCTAGCGCATTATAAAAAGTGGAGCTCCACTGTATTTTTGAGGGCCTTTCTTCTTGCTTTGTTAGTACGGAAAATTGTACCATTACTTAAAGGCAGTCCGGCTTAGTCCTCTACAAGTACTTGACCGGGTGCTGAGTCTGCAACCAGACGTGACGTTACCTGCAAAGGTATCAACATATGGCACCGTATGATTTTACGTGAAACGGTACCCTTTAGTACTGACTGACTTCAGTTAATACCTAAAATAGTACCACATTCGATACCAATGCCTAATTATTTGTGAACAATTTAACAATGTATATAACAAAGTAGGATAATGTAACAATATCAACAAAAATTGTTTTATTTATTTGTATTACATACAGTTCCATCCATCCATCCATTTTCTACCGCTTATCCCTTTTCGGGGTCGCGGGGGGTGCTGGAGCCTATCTCAGCTACAATCGGGCGGAAGGCGGTGTACACCCTGGACAAGTCGCCACCTCATCATAGGGCATACATACAGTTCAAGCAAAATGAAGTCAATAGTGTAAATTAAGTCAACAAAGCAAAACTTACTTTTGACTCTTTCAAATCCTTTGGCTTTTGGCCTCCAAAGCTCTCTTGTGTCCAAGGACTTATTCCATGACTTTGTAAACAATATAATAATATATAAATATGACAACATCAACAATGTAACCTGAAAAAATGCATCTCATCACTTTAGTATTGATACGATACTGACCCTACCCTTGATATCTTTACTATCAGTATTTGGAACCGTCCGCTCACCCCTGGTGGTCAGACCTTGACAACTCCAGGTGGAATATTTCATATATTCATGTTCATGTAAAGTGGTTAAACAGTTATTGTAAAAATGTCATGGCTGAGCTGGAGCCTATCATAGTTAGTCTAGAGGTGGGGTACTAGTCAATCACAAGGCACAAATAGCAATTTTGATTATTTGTTCATACTTTAGCAGACCAGAGAAATGGCAAGACACCTTTGTGTAACAAGCACCAGTCCATTTCACACAAAAATGCCGGTTATAAATTCAGGAATTGCAGCCATTGAACTATTCTCTTCACAGTACAGTAAGCTTTAAAGGGGCCTTGTTATGCAAAAACAATTTTTTCTTGCCTATGGGTACCTGTTTTTGTGTATTCAGGATCTGCATAAGTCTGGAATATGTGAAAACAAACCATGAAGGCATGGCGGAGATATTTATAAAACAATTTTGCCTTCCGTCAAACTTCCTCAAAACGATTTTGACCCGGTTTGTGACGTTTTTTCTATTAATGACATCAGCGGATATCTCCATATATGGTAGAGATTCACCCAAAGAGCTTTGCACGAGGCTGTCATTGTGTCCGACTCTGTGGTAAATAACTTTTTTCTTTCTTTCTCTATCCTCTTGTTGTGGGGCAGACTGGCTCATACATGCACATGCATGCCATTTCTATTTTTTTTAAAAAGCCTATATTTATCATGGAAACGCTGACGGGATAAGACGCACGTGAAGTGGAGGCAAGTAAATAAGACGGTCGGAAAGCGGCTTGAAGATGGTCTGTAAAACATTATCTACGCAAAATCATGTAAACCAGGGTAGCGTGGCCCAGTTGGTAGAGCAGCCGTGGTCCAGGTTTGATTCCCGCTTCCGCCATTCTAGTCACAGCCTTTGTGTCATTGGGAAAGACACTACCCACACTGGTTTGAATGTAACTTAAAGATGTAGATAATGACCTTCACTATGTAAAGCGCTTTGAGTCACTAGAGAAAAGAGCTATGTAAATATAATTCACTTCACAAGGATGTGTTTTAAATGTAGGAAAAAAATCATGCTATGACCCCTTTGAGAGAACTCCCAGCACTGTTTTGAAGAGGTGACTGCCTGTTTCAAATGGGTATGTGGTGTCTCCACCAGGTGATATACTAGACATCTGTGGCAGAACGATCAATACCGGAGGAGTCAACTACTCACATAAGAGCTTGGAGGAAAATGTCTTTTCAAACAAAATCACCTTTGTATGTTCACTAATGTCAAATTGAATTGATATATTTCAGTCGGCTTGTAGGTGCTGCTAACTAACCCCACATGAAGCTCATTTCAGCCAAGGGTTTACTGGGGAAAAAAGCAGCGTAATGAGAGCATACCGACTTCTGTTTGCTGGTGCATAGCCAATTACACTGACTGTCTGATAAGTCTACGTTGGTCACCGGCACACAAACATGGGGAGGTTATTAAAGTGCTTCAAGTCCAGCACCAGGATCTCTGTAATAATTTGATAGTAGAGGATGTATTGATTTTTTTTCTTTACCAACTACAGTAACTGGCTTGGCCACTCGAAGTTTAAACTACGGTAATTTAATTGATTTTCTATGGGATTAAAGGAGCCATAGCGTCCAGATAACCAACATTTTTTTAATGTATATTTGTTCCTGAAAATGTCATTTCCACTAATCTGGGACAGTGTGGAGAAAAGCATTTAAAGTATTTTGATGGTTTAATTGCATGTTTTTGTCTCCCTGGTCCATGATTACTTCAAAACTGATATGTTCAACAAAATGAGCAACAATAATTACCATTTCCGGACTTCCCTGCTTCTCCATCTCCTCTTCCATACACACCATATTCTGTGTTCTTTCAGCATTTCCCTAAGCATCTTAAAGATAACATCAGTAGAAGAGGACACAAAATACAAACCCCGTTTCCATATGAGTTGGGAAATTGTGTTAGATGTAAATATAAACGGAATACAATGATTTGCAAATCCTTTTCAACCCATATTCAATTGAATATGCTACAAAGACAAGATATTTGATGTTCAAACTCATAAACTTTATTTTTTTTTGGCAAATAATATTTAACTTAGAATTCCATGGCTGCAACACGTGCCAAAGTAGTTGGGAAAGGGCATGTTCACCACTGTGTTACATGGCCTTTCCTTTTAACAACACTCAGTAAACGTTTGGGAACTGAGGAGGCACATTTTTTAAGCGTCTCAGGTGGAATTCTTTCCCATTCTTGCTTGATGTACAGCTTAAGTTGTTCAACAGTCCGGGGGTCTCCGTTGTGGTATTTTAGGCTTCATAATGCGCCACACATTTTCAATGGGAGACAGGTCTGGACTACAGGCAGGCCAGTCTCGTACCCGCACTCTTTTACAATGAAGCCACGTTGATGCAACACGTGGCTTGGCATTGTCTTGCTGAAATAAGCAGGGGCGTCCATGGTAACGTTGCTTGGATGGCAACATATGTTGCTCCCAAACCTGTATGTACCTTTCAGCATTAATGGCGCCTTCACAGATGTGTAAGTTACCCATGTTTTGGGCACTAATACACCCTCATACCATCACAGATGCTGGCTTTTCAACTTTGCGCCTATAACAATCCGGATGGTTCTTTACCTCTTTGGTCCGGAGGACACGACGTCCACAGTTTTCAAAAACAATTTGAAATGTGGACTCGTCAGACCACAGAACACTTTTCCACTTTGTATCAGTCCATCTTAGATGAGCTCAGGCCCAGCGAAGCCGACGGCGTTTCTGGGTGTTGTTGATAAACAGTTTTTGCCTTGCATAGGAGAGTTTTAACTTGCACTTACAGATGTAGTGACCAACTGTAGTTACTGACAGTGGGTTTCTGAAGTGTTCCTGAGCCCATGTGGTGATATCCTTTACACACTGATGTCGCTTGTTGATGCAGTACAGCCTGAGGGATAGAAGGTCACGGGCTTAGCTGCTTACGTGCAGTGATTTCTCCAGATTCTCTGAACCCTTTGATGATATTACGGACCGTAGATGGTGAAATCCCTAAATTCTGTGCAATAGCTGGTTGAGAAAGGTTTTTCTTAAACTGTTCAACAATTTGCTCACGCATTTGTTGACAAGTTGGTGACCCTCGCCCCATCCTTGTTTGTGAATGACTGAGCATTTCATGGAATCTACTTTTATACCCAATCATGGCACCCACCTGTTCCCAATTTGCCTGTTCACCTGTGGGATGTTCCAAATACGTGTTTGATGAGCATTCCTCAACTTTATCAGTATTTATTGCCACCTTTCCCAACTTCTTTGTCACGTGTTGCTGGCATCAAATTCTAAAGTTAATGATTATTTGCAAAAAAAAAAGTGTTTATCAGTTTGAACATCAAATATGTTGTCTTTGTAGCATATTCAACTGAATATGGGTTGAAAATTATTTGCAAATCATTGTATTCCGTTTATATTTACATCTAACACAATTTCCCAACTCATATGGAAACGGGGTTTGTAGAATATGAAGAAAGGAGAACTTTGTCTTCTACGCATGTTCGTTAAATCTCTATTAAAGCTCACCAAGTTGTTTTCAGATTTTCAGATTCACCATCTTAAATTTGTTTTACAGTGTAATTGTTTGAAACAAAGAAACAATATCCTCATGGCCACAAGTAGGGAAACAGAGAAAATGTCTGTCTTCTCCGTCTTCCTAATGACTGATATTCTCTTCCAAAGGGGGGTTGGGTTGTCTTTGTCCCATCTGACTTCGGTTTACATGGTAACAGTTCCTCCGTTACCATGTAATAATTGTATGATAGTTAGCATGCAGAAATCTGATGATATGATCAATATACTCATTTTATTAGGTGTATGTATGCTGGTAATATTTGAAGTTAGCAATAAAAATATTCAAAACCTTCAATTATTAGTGGCTTACCTTTTTTCTCTCTGCTCTTCTTTCTCCATTCTGACTCAGTCTGTATCACCTCGGGGGTGCTCCTTAACAGTTTTATTAAACAAAAAAATATTTGTTATTTTATTACTGTTTATTGTATTATTCACTGTACATTGCTTTTATTGTCTAATGTGCCCTGTGTGGCACTTCGGTCAACGTAAGTTGTTTTAATAAAGCTTCACTTGAGTTGACTTGCTCCAGATTGTCGGAATCGCATTTTGACTAAGGCTATGTCTACACAAAGCCGGATAACCCCTTAAACGAATAATTATTTAGCCTAAGCCCCGTTTTAGCCACACTAAACCATCGTTTAAGTTTCCCCTCCTCGGACAATTTTTTACGTCTGTTTCTTGAATGGACTCATTGACGTTTACAAACTGAGTTCGGAGAGGAAGTGACGCTAGAAAGACCGCGCCCCACACAGGAAGTGACGTCAGAAAGAACGCGCCAGAGCCAGCTTCATAATAAAGCGGTTTCGTAACTCGGAGCTAACCACTGGAAATATGGAGTCGAGTCATCCAGACATGCCCGTGTTTCTCCTTCCGTCTGTACAGACGCTTGTGGAAATCACAAAGCGATTGCAGCTATTTAGGATACAACACTTCTCAGACGGCAAGAGAACTTTCCAATGTCCAGGTCAGCTGTGATTCTACTTACCAAAAAACTTTGTCCATTTGTCGAAGGAGAGACAACGAAAATGGGGGATCCCGTGGATGTGATAAAAAAAAAGGTAGCGTGTGCTTTGTATTACCTGGCCGTCGAGGGAAGACTACGGAACACGGCGAATGCATTTGGACTGACAAAGCAGACTGTATCAGTTATTGGCCGCCATATATGTCGCGGACTCAACGTCTAGGTCCAGAGTATATAAAGTCACCAAAAAGGAATGGACAATGAAGGTGAAGGCAAAATAGTGAGGAGTGTCCTGATCAGATATCTAGATGCCTAGATTGATTGATGTAAAATGTTCTTTATCACATTGTTTACTTTCACATGTCCATTAAAGATGTGATTAATTTATGATGGCTCAGGTGTGATTCACAACAATAGGGCCCCACAGCACACTGGATTCCAGTTCATTGAAATACCACAACACTGGATATTGTTCAGATAAGTTAAATTTAAGAAGTTGCACACAAAGCAATACTGGAGTAGACTATGACGTGCACATTTTCCGCGCATGCTTACTAGGTCGCGTTGCGCCGGCGGACGAAGGGGGGGGGGGGGGGGTCTTAGACGACCATTGTGTGTGTGTGTGGACAAGGATAAGGTTAGGTAGGATTTACCCTGGATAACCTTATCCAGCTTTGTGTAGAAGGGGTCAATATTTTCATCCAAACTGCCATCAAAACCCTTCTTGTTCAAAGTCAGAGTCATTAAAATGATCGCAGCAAATTACAATTCTCTCGCTTGGTCTGTCCTATTTTGCGCGAGTCAATTTGACTGGAGAGGTCCATACTTTCCTCATATTCCCATCATTTGGAAATGTATGCAGGCTGACCCCTTCTTTAGTTGCATTGCTACAACCTGCAACAACGCATCTGACAGACATATTTGATAATTCCTTCAAATTCTGTGCAAAAATGTCATGATTCGGGATGAAGACGCTACCAAAACACATACTACACATACTGTGAAATGGCCTCCAGTCTTCTGCAGGTGACGTCTGCAGGCTGATGCCGGCTCACCCACATAATGGAGCTAAAAGTGGGCGTTCCAAAATGTGCTGAAACTTGTTATAAAATAAGCGGAACACAATTGTTCAATATCTATTTAAATGACATTTGTAAAGTTACAAAGGACTTAAATTTAGTATTATTTGCAGATCATACAACTGCATTTTGTTCAGGAGAAAACACACAGAAGATAATACAAATAATAACAGAAGAAATGAACACATTAAAAAGATGGTTTGACAAAAACAGCCTTTGAATCTCAGTAAGACTAAAATAATGCTATTTGGTAACAGTAGAAGGGAAAGTCAAACACAAATACAGATAGAGTAAATATTGAAAGGGTAAAAGAAAACACATTTTTGGGTCTAATAATAGATGATAAAGTGAATTGGAAATCTCATGTAAAAAATATAAAACACAAAGTAGCAAGAAACACAAATAATGAACAAAGCAAAACATGTTCTAGACCAAAAATCACTTCATATTCTCTACTGCTCGCTAGTGTTACCATATCTGAGTTATTGTGCAGAAATATGGGGAAACATCTACAAATGTGTGCTTCATTCACTAAATGTGCTACAAAAAAGATAAATTAGAATAATACATAATGTTGGATATAGAGAACATACAAACCCTTTATTTATTAAATCACAATTATTGAAATTCAATGATTTGGTGCAATTGCAAACAGTTAAAATGATGTATAAAGCTAACCTGCTACCCAAGAATGTACAACAATTCTTCTCCACAAAAGAGGAGAAATATAATCTTAGAGAAAAATCTAATTTTTAAAACATTTGTATGCACGTACAACACTTAAGACCTTCAGTATATCAGTATGTGGAATTAAATTATGGAATGGATTGAGCAAAGAAATCAAACAATGTGCTAATATGATTCAGTTTAAGAGACTGTTCAAACTACAAGTGTTCACAAAGTACACAGAACAAGAATTATGATGAACATCTTGAACCCTTTTTTTCCTTCATTTTTTTTGATACAAAGATATTTAATATGTGTTTACTTACTATGGTATATTATTTATTTATTATTTATTTGTTCACTGTTCTGTTACAGAGAACAAGGAAATTGGATAACATTGCTATGGTTTGAAAAGGGGTAGAATTAAATAAGCTCTGCTTCTTCCTACTCCTTTTCGGACGTGCTGTAATGAAACAACTGGAAATGTGTGATGCATTACATTGTATCGTATGCATGTTCCAAATACACTGAAACTGAACGGAACTGAACTGAGCTCAAAATCACTACTGTGTCTATTTGTGGGGACTTTTACCTGTGGATATTATTTTTAGGTGCGGAACTATGACCGTGCCAATGTTGTCAGCATTAGAGGAGCCCTCCATTGTGATTCTTCTTTAGCCAATCCTTTGTTGCCTCGGCCAAATGAAGTATTTTGGGTCATTGTTATGCTAGTGGACCCATCCACAAAACATCTTTAGTCTTTTGACTGAGGACAGTAAGTTGTCATACCAAAAAAGCTACATCACATTCTCCTAGGTCAGGGGTCGGCAACCCAAAATGTTGAAAGAGCCATATTGGACCAAAAATAAAAAAACAAATCTGTCTGGAGCCGCAAAAAATTTAAAGCCATATTACATACAGATAGTGTGTCATGAGATATACATTTAATTAAGAGGATTAAAAGGAAACTAAATGACCTCAAATATACCTACAAATGAGGCATAATGATGCAATATGTACATACAGCTAGCCTAAATAGCATGTTAGCATCAATTAGCTTGCAGTCATGCAGTGACCAAATATGTCTGATTAGCACTCCACACAAGTCAATAACATCAACAAAACTCACCTTTGTGCATTCACGCACAACGTTACAAGTTTGGTGGACAAAATGAGAAAGAAAAAGAAGTGGCATAAAACATGTCCTAGAAAGTCGGAGAAAGTTATACATGTAAACAAACTACGGTGAGTTCAAGGACCGCCAAAATTAGTAGGACAAAACGGTGCTCGCCAAATACTCGAATCAGTGAAGCATGTTTAATATAAACAGTGTGCTTTATAACAATTAGGGAGGTTTGTGTCATGTTTGTCCTCCTACAGAAACCATATTAAAACAAACAAACAAAAATTTTTCAACTCATCTTTTTCCATTTTTCATACATTTTTGAAAAAAGCTCCAGAGAGCCACTAGGGCGGCGCTAAAGAGCCGCATGTGGCCCTAGAGCCGCAGGTTGCCGACCCCCGTCCTAGGTGTTCATTGGTAATTGTTCATCATCTCGTCTAGCGCAGTGGTTCTCAACCTTTTTTCAGTGATGTACCCCCTGTGAAAATGTTTTTAATTCAAGTACCCCCCAATCAGAGCAAAGCATTTTTGGTTGAAAAAAAAAGAGATAAAGAAGTAAAATACAGCACTATGCCATCAGTTTCTGATTTATTAAATTGTATAACAGTGCAAAATATTGCTCATTTGTAGTGGTCTTTCTTGAACTATTTGGAAAAAAAGATATACAAATAATTAAAAACTTGTTGAAAAATAAACAAGTGATTCAATTATAAAATAAAGATTTCTACACATAGAAGTAATCATCAACTTAAAGTGCCCTCTTTGGGGATTGTAATAGAGATCCATCTGGATTCATGAACTTAATTCTAAACATTTCTTCACAAAAAAAGAAATCTTTACCATCAATATTTATGGAACATGTCCACAAAAAATCTAGCTGTCAACACTGAATATTGCATTGTTGCATTGTGATGAATGGAATAGCCTACTTGACTTGATGTTCAGTTTATGAACTTACATTCATATTTTGTTGAAGTATTATTCAATAAATACATTTATAAAGGATTTTTGAATTGTTGCTATTTTTAGAATATTTAAAAAAAATCTCACGTACCCCTTGGCATACCTTCAAGTACCCCCAGGGGTACGCGTACCCCCCATTTGAGAACCACTGGTCTAGCGGAACAGGATTTCGCAGAAAAAAATAAAAAATAAATAGGAAATACCTATTTCCACTGTTGTTAACGAGCAGTCACAAAATTGCTCAGTGTGAAGTTCCCCTGCCTGAGACGGCGCCAACCTATCTCTCACGCACGACACGTACCACCGAGGCGCTCATTTAAAAACCCACAGAGACTCGACTGTGTGTGCAAGTGTGAAGGCAGAGAGAGAGAGAGAGAGAGTGGGAAAGAACTACAGGAAGGAAGGTGAGGAGAAGAAGAGGAGACAGGCGAGGCAGCAGTCACCTTGGCAAGTCAATTACATAAAGTAAAGTGGGTGTGTTATGAAATGTGGTGTATTGTTTTGACCCGTTATTCTGGGTTGGAAGCAAGCGTCAGTGGATGGAGTGATGATGAAAGAGCTTTACAAATAAACGAGATGGATACATGATTGTCTGCTGTGGTGAATATCTGTCAGTCACTTGGTGTATAACAAAGAAGGCATTGATGTGTGGCCATGATTGTTCTTCATGATTTCCCTATTGGTGTATGAAGGCCCACCCACACACACACACATTCCGAACTCTGACAGCACACACTCCCATCTCAGTTTCAGTCCCATCAGAGAAACACTGAGTGATTAAAAATACCTTTGAACAAATAGTGTTGGTTCAGGAATGTCTATTCAAAGTTCATTGTATGTACACGTGTGTGTGTACGTGTGTGTGTGTGTGTGTGTGTGTGTGTGTGTGTGTGTGTGTGTGTGTGTGTGTGTGTGTGTGTGTGTGTGTGTGTGTGTGTGTGTGTGTGTGTGTGTGTGTGTGCAAAGTGGTTTGGGATGCTCGCTGGTATTGAAAAGTTGAATGCATTCCACGCTGTGCACATGCACACACACACACACACACACACACACACACACACACACACACACACACACAGGTCTAGTGAGTGGCGCACCTCAGGAGGTGGAAGATCTAATCATTTTGGCAGAAAGCTTTTAAGGTCTGCACCAGTGTTTTATTCAACACAGAGTTGCTCCCACCGGCTCGGAGCGTGTTACCAACAAATTAGAGCCAACTTTGTCACCAATTCATTTTGTGTTGCCTAACTATTAAACGTGTGGCTCCCTTTCCCCACCTAGAACAAACACTGGCTTTGTTGCAACGCCTGCTGCCTCGCTCCACCTCTGCAAAGTGCAATTGTGTTGGAACTACTTGACCCTGCAGACACTTCTGGTTTTGACTCAGGTGGCAAACATTTAATTAAGCTGGTGTTCATTTAGCAGCCGTATTAAAAAAGGTTTAGCGGTGAATATACAAGCCAGATATCAAGAAAAAAAAATATGTGAATGGGTTGAGAAATATTTTTCACAAAGATTTAAAAGATCCATTTACACCAAAGTGGATTTTTTGAACTACAGTCGTGGTCAAAAGTTTACATACACTTGGAAAGAAGAGTCAAATAAGTTCTAACATTCATAAAGTTTGGTTCTTTTATGAGTTTATTATGGGTCTACTGAAAATGTGACCAAATCTGCTGGCTCAAAAGTACACATGTTAATATTTGGTTGCAACTATTTTTAATACCTCCTTGTCGCACTAATAATCATAGGAAAGAATTGGGTAACTTTTTGTAAAAAAAAATGTTTTTATATATTTACACAAGAATAATAAATACTTTATTGTCCTTTTGGTCTATTTTTGGTTTCTAACTGGATTGTGTGCAAATAATTTACTTTTTTGTTATGCAAACATTACATTTTTATGGCTATTCAATCAATCAATCAATCAATGTTTATTTATACAGCCCTAAATCACAAGCGTCTCAAAGGGCTGCACAAGCCACAACGACATCCTGGGTTCAGATCCCACATCAGGGCAAGGAAAAACTCAACCCAGTGGGATGTCAATGAGAAACCTTGGAGAGGACCGCAGATGTGGGTGACCGGTGCAATGGACGTTGAGTGGGTCTAGCATAATATTGTGAAAGTCCAGTCCATAGTGGATCTAACATAATAGTGAGAGTCCAGTCCATAGTGGGGCCATAATAGCATAATGATTGTACATAATTAACGAGTAGCTGTTGTTTTATTTTTAATGCAGGGTGGTTGGTCAAGTACACTATGCATGTGTGTATTCCCTTTTGCATTAATGTTGTACATGTATAAAAGTGTTTTTGAAATTTTAGACCCCAGGATGAATAGGGGCGATGGGGACCTTGATTAACAAAGAAACAAACTAACGGGCTGCGAAAGCCCGGACTGTTGTACGCTGAAGAAGACGACTTTAGCGGTTTCAGCGTGGCAACTGTATGTCTTTTGTTAAATCTGTGTATAAACACAAGCGCCTGTGTAAATATTTCATGTTTCAATGTGTACACCTGCGGCTAATAGACATGTGCGGCCAACTATATTTGTCCAAAAATGAGTAACGTGTTAGTATATTTCATATTTTTGGCCACTGTAGTAACATTACACAGAGTTTGAACAGTAAAACGAGGTTTGAATATTTTATTAAATTATTGTTTAGCGTACTACTAAATGCAGCCCACATACCACAGTTTGAACAGTAACACTATGTTCAAATATTTAATTAAATTAATGTTTAGCATACCACTAAATGGAGCCCGCATACCACAGTTTGACAGTCTCTGATATAGACAGTTTGAATTATATTTATGTTCTGTAAAATCAGAAATGGTACCAAAAGATGGTGGTGTTCCTGTTTTTTGGGGGGTGGGGGTGTTTGAAACATTTAACTGTGAATAAGTTGCAAACAGCCCCTTTAGTGGTGAGAAGTTAATGTTTTGCTTCAATGTAGCTGAGATAGGCTCCAGCACCCCCCGCAACCCTGAAAGGGACAAGCGGTAGAAAATGGATGGATGGATGTGTCGTTGGTGTGGCTTGGCCCCAGGAGGCAGAGATAGGTTAGACAGTGACGTGCAGGCAAAAGTCTTTTTTATACAACTCACTTGGTGAATCAAAGCAAAATAGCATGGAGCAGAGTTGATACAGAGTATGTGCTTGCTAGAAGATACTGTATGTAGCCTACAAAATATTTATTAAACTACTTTATTAATGCTACCGTTTTTTTCCGGACTATAAGGCGCACCTAAGTTTGTTTTTTTTCCTCAAAACTCAACAGTGCGCCTTATAATGTATGGAATAGTTCAGAATAATTTTGGTTTTGCTTACCGACCTCAAAGCTATTTTATTTGGTACATGTGTGAGCAGTAGATGGCAGTCAAACATAAGAGATATAGATGATAAATGCGTTAAAATGTAATATCGGAAATTATCAGTATCGTTTTTTTATTATCGGTATGGTTTTTTTATTTTTTTATTTTTTTTTTATTAAAGCAACATAGAAAACACAAGATACACTTACAATTAGTGCACTAACCCAAAAAAACCTTCCTCTCCCATTTACACTCATTCACACTCATTCACACAAAAGGGTTTTTTCTTTCTGTTATTAATATTCTGGTTCCTACATTATATATCATTATATATCAATACAGTCTGCAAGGGATACAGTCCGTAAGCACACATGATTGTGCGTGCTGCTGGTCCACTAATAGTACTAACCTTTAACAGTTAATTTTACTAATTTTCATTAATTACTAGTTTCTATGTACCGTATTTTCCGCACTATAAGCCGCCCCGGGTTATTAGCCGCACCTTCAATGAATGGCATATTTCAAAACTTTGTCCACCTATAAACCGCCCCGGACTATAAGCCGCGCCTACGCTGCGCTAAAGGGAATGTCAAAAAAACAGTCAGATAGGTCAGTCAAACTTTAATAATATATTAAAAACCAGCGTTCTAACAACTCTGTCCCAAAATGTACGCAAATGTGCAATCACAAACATAGTAAAATTCAAAATAGTGCAGAGCAATAGCAACATAATGTTGCTCGAACGTTAATGTCACAACACACAAAATAAACATAGCGCTCACTTTCTGAAGTTATTCTTCATTCGTAAATCCTTCGAATTCTTTGTCTTCGGTGTCTGAATTGAAAAGTTGGGCAAATGTGGGATCCAAAATGGCCGGTTCCGTCTCGTCGAAGTCATCGGAGTCAGTGTCACTGTTGTCCAGCAGTTCTGTGAATCCTGCCTTCCGGAAAGCTCGGACCACAGTTGTGACTGAAATATCCGCCCAGGCATTTACGATCCACTGGCAGATGTTGGCATATGTCGTCCGGCGCTGTCTGCCTGTCTTAGTGAAGGTGTGTTCGCCTTCGGTCATCCACTGTTCCCACGCCGTTCGCAGTCGTGATTTGAATGCCCTGTTGACACCAATATCCAGCGGCTGGAGGTCTTTTGTCAATCCACCCGGAATGACGGCGAGTATTGAATTAAGCGCGTAAGCGTGTCTCTTAATGTGATGTTATGAGCTAGCAAATATAACAACTACACTACCCAGCATGCAACGATAGTGACGAGCATGCGCGGTAGCCCTGAGAAGCGTTGTTGTATGCTGGGAGTTAGAATGTGGTTATGAGCACGCTGTGAGTAAACGTTGAGAACTCAGTTAACACGCCTCGTCTGCATTATTTATAATTAGACAGACAACACACTTAATAGGAGCCATTTTGGGGTCTTTACATAAACACACAAATGGAAATGAAACGTCACATATCCCAGCATGCACCGCGCGCTTCTTCGTCATCCACTGTTCCCACGCAGTTAGCAGTCTAGCTTCGAGTGCCCTGTTGACACCAATATCTAGCGGCTGGAGGTCTTTTGTCAATCCACCCGGAATGACGGCGAGTATTGAATTAAGCGCGTAAGCGTGTCTCTTAATGTGATGTTATGAGCTAGCAAATATAACAACTACACTACCCAGCATGCAACGATAGTGACGAGCATGCGCGGTAGCCCTGAGAAGTGTTGTTGTATGTGCTGGCAGTTAGAATGTGGTTATGAGCACGCTGTGAGTAAACGTTGAGAACTCAGTTAACACGCCTCGTCTGCATTATTTATAATTAGACAGACAACACACTTAATAGGAGCCATTTTGGGGTCTTTACATAAACACACAAATGGAAATGAAACGTCACATATCCCAGCATGCACCGCGCGCTTCTTCTACGGGGAAAAAAGATGGCGGTTGTTTACCGTAGTTGCGAGACCTAAACTTTATGAAAATGAATCTTAATATTTATCCATATATAAAGCGCACCGGGTTAAAAGGCGCACTGTCAGCTTTTGAGAAAATGTGTGGTTTTTAGGTGCGGCTAATAGTGCGGAAAATACGGTAACTGTTTTTATATTGTTTTACTTTCTTTTTTATTCAAGAAAATGTTTTTAATTTATTTATCTTATTTTATTTTATTATTATTTTTTTTAAATTACCTTATCTTCATCATACCTGGTTGTCTAAATTAGGCATAATGTGTTAATTCTACGACTGTATATATCGGTTGATATCGGTATCGGTTGATATCGGTATCGGTAATTAAAGAGTTGGACAATATCGGAATATCGGATATCGGCAAAAAGCCATTATCGGACATCCCTAATAAGAGATACATGTAGACTGCACAATGATGGCAATGTGACTCAAGTAAACAACACCAACATTTTATATGTTCCATTGAAAATATAGAATATTACACACGCTGCTCAAAAATCTAGCAAAATGTTTTAGTACGACTTTGGTAGGCTATGAAGCCGCACCGCTTGATGTGCTTCAACATCATCATCTGCGCCAGTCCAGAGGTCAAGTTTAAACTCAGCGACAACGCCTGCTGTGGCTGATGAGTCCGATGCAGGAGAGGCAAACACGGCCGCATTGACTACAGATATAGATGGAAGGCGCAACTGCAGGAGTGCTTGTCTTCCGCTTGGTTCTCTTTTCATTGGCTGTGGTGTCGATCTTTTCCTCGCCAGTCTTCAGCTGTTTGTGAAGGACACTGCGCCATTTGCTGCGGTCAGCCCCTGCATCTTCACAATTTTCAGTGTTTATGTCCAGGGCTTTCATTTCCCGCTTGCAGACATCTTCACATCTTTGAAGCGCAGTTTTGGCCGGCCAACAGATCTCTTGCCAGAGGCAAGTTTGCCATACAGGATGTCCTTTGGGATACGTCCATCCTCCATACGGCACACGTGGCTGAGCCAATGTAGCCTGCGTTGTCTGAGCAGCGTGAACATGGTAGGAAGACCAGCGCGTTCGAGGACTTGGTTATTCGTCACCTTGTCACTCAAATGGATGCCGAGGATGCGGCGAAGGTGTTCAGTTTGCACTCCTGTCTGGAGTATGTTGTCAATGTTTCGCTGCTGTAGAGAAGAGTGCTGACAATGCAGGCGTTGTACACTGCCATCTTGGTAGGATTTGTCAGCTTCCGGTTCTCCCAGACACGGGTCGTGAGACGCCCTAGGGTTGTGGCAGCTTTGCCGATACGTTTGTTGATCTCACCATTGAGGGACAGATTGTCATTGATGGTGGATCCCTGCAGGTATGTGAATTGGTGTACGACTTCAAGTTGGTACTCGTTGATTGTGAGGGCTGGTGGAGTGTCCACTTTCAGACTCAGCATATTGGTCGTTTTTAGGCTGATGGTAAGCCCGAAGTCTTTGCAAGCTTGGGAGAATCTGTCCATAAGACACTGGAGTTCTTGTTCAGTGTGCAAAATGACGGCGACATCATCAGCAAAGAGCATGTCCAGGATGATTGTCTCACGGACTTTGGTCCTTGCTTTAAGACAGGCTAGGTTGAAAAGTCAGCCGTCAGATCTGGTACGTAGATATACCCCTTCTGTTGCAGTCTTAAAAGCATGTTTGATGAGCAGGGCAAAAAAGATGCCAAAAAGGGTAGGAGCAAGTATGCAACCTTGCTTGACTCTGCTGTTAATGTCAAATGGGTTGGACATGCTACCCTCATACTGGATGGTTGCCTTCATGTCTTCATGAAAAGTTCTAATGAGACTATGCGTGACGACCGGGGCGCATGGTGATGCGGGGTTTTCGTCTCTCAGGATGCAACGGACTTCGGACACAGCGTGAAGGTAAAAAAATGATTTATTTAAGGAATAAATCAGAAGGAACAAAGAAAAGGGTGCTCGTAGCACATAAGGTAAAAACTAAAGGTGGCTAGCGAGTAACAGAGCCTAGCGTGGAAGCTAGCAGGTACAGAGCAAGAACAAAAGTCGTCTACTGTTGCAAAAAGCAAACTAGGAAGCCAGACCGACCCACTGGCAAGGCAGGCTTAAATAAAGTCATTGATGGCTAACAAGTGCGTGTCCGGAAACACACGCGGCAGGTGAAAACAATAAGCAGCCATGACAACAAACTCAGGTGCACAAAACTAACAAAAAACACAAGTGCCTCGAAAACGTAAACAGAAATATGATCCGGGCAGCGGCTCATAACACTATGGAGCTTTGGAGGACATCCAATCTTGGATAGGATGCTGAAGAGCCTTATTCTGCTAACCAGGTCGAAAGCCTTGGTCAGGTCTATGAAGTATATGCACAGGGGCTTCTGTTGTTCCCTGCATTTCTCCTGAAGTTGGCGTAGGGAGAATATCATGTCTACTGTAGAGCGCTTGGCGCGAAAGCCGCATTGAAATTCCGGGTAGACGCACGACACAACATATGAGTATTATTATGGTGTGTGTATAAGGTAAGACATATTATCTGGCGTTTTTGTTTCGCAATATTATGCAAAAGCAGCTTTTCTCACATTGTGGTACCTGCTGATCTGTATTTGGGATCTGCATAAATCCTGCGCGCATTCGCCTTTGTAGTCCGTGCCTACGCCGTAGTCAATAAGCTTCTTCTTTTTCCCCTATCGTCTTGTTAAAGTTAAAAAAAAGTTAAAGTACCAATGATTGTCACACACACACTAGGTGTGGCGAAATTATTCTCTGCATTTAACCCATCACCCTTGATCAGCCCCTGGGAGGTGAGGGGAGCAGTGGGCAGCAGCGGTGGCCGCGCCCGGGAATCATTTTTGGTGATTTAACCCCCAATTCCAACCCTTGATACTGAGTGCCAAGCAGGGAGGTAATGGGTCCCATTTTTATAGTCTTTGGTATGACTCGGCCGGGGTTTGAACCCACAGCCTACCGATCTCAGGGCGGACACTCTAACCACTAGGCCACTGAGTAGGTATTCATCATTCATCCTCCACTGTTGCCATTTCTAATATAAAGTAGTGTAAAGTTCTTACTTAAATCTGTCAGTACACTCGCCATGAAAACGCTAAAACATACCAGTGTAGTGAGTTTACATTATTCACCCAAAGAACTTTAGTTATTACAGTTCCGGTCGGACATTTTTTTTCACGGGACACAATTCCAGTGTGGTTGTTTCCGGATGAGGAGATGCTGCTACGTTATTGATTGAAGTAAAGTCTGAATGTCATTAAAACAGTTAGCTCCATCTTTTGACACTTCTTCCACTCCACTACAACAAAGATGACGGGGAGAAGACGCTGTGGAAGGTGAACCACGTAAATAAGACCGCCCACAAAACAGCGCATCCGGAAGGGACTGTCAGGCAGCGGCTTGAAGATGATCTGTAAAACATAATCTATGCAACATTTTGACCAAAGAACCACCATTACATGTTATGTAGACCACAAGGAAGTGTTTTACATTTATAAAAAAAATAATAATATGACTCTTTTAATGTGCCCTATAATCGGGTGCGCCCTATGGTCCGGAAAATACGGTATTTGGGTATGGTTATGATTTCTTTCTTTCCAGCATGTATTTGCAGTTGGGATAGGCTCCAGCTCCAATGAGTAGGTAGAAGCAAAACGTGTATTTAATCTTACCCCTTCTCCATGTCTTTCACTGATTTACAACATCAAATATACATATTTAGCATGTTTCCTTGACACTAAACATTGCAGCATACACACAAATCAATTCCATGTCAATGTATGTAAGTACATGAAAAGAAAAAAGGCTTTTAGTGTCGATTTCAAGTTGACAAAGTAGTCGGCTCCACTCGACAAGAACAACAAGTTCATCAGCTACCTTTCTGTGTAGAATTACCTAAAATGGATTTTGTTGCCAAACCCTGAGGTAATTATCCCGTATATAATCCTCTTTCTTTTCTGATTCCTTGCACAGTTTATGCAAATTTCAGACATGCTCTGAAATTAATTATCTCAGAATTATGCGCTGTGAAAACATAGGGTCCATTCATAAGCAGCATAAACATGTGTCATGCGGCAGCATGCACAACATTATGTAAAAGTAAATCAGAGAGCAGTGAAATGGCACAAACAAGCCTCCCGACGACTGTGCAGCGAGTGGAAGCCTCATCTGTCGCGACAGACAGTAGATTTAGATAATAAGACAGCTGCTCTCACTTTCCTCTCGCTAAAAGACATTGACAGGCCACAAAATGAGGTACACCTGCAGGATTTAATGAGATAGAAAAAAATCTGTCTTAACAAAATAAATGATAAGTACAAGTTTTGATTGACACAGACAGATCCATTTAACTTTATGTTTATCATTGTGCACTGGACAGGGCCAGTGAAGAGGAGGGGAAAGTGAGGATGTTGTACAGGGGCCCCAAACACAGGGGGATCCTTGGGTTTTTCCAAAGTTAGTGAATTGTGAATTAGTGAATTATATTTATTTTCTCTCGTGAGTCAAAGCGCTTTACATAGTGAAACCCAATATTTAAGTTACATTCAAACCAGTGTGGGTGGCACTGGGAGCAGGTGGGTAAAGTGTCTTGCTCAAGGACACAACGGCAGTGAATAGGATGGCGGAAGCGGGGATCGAACCTGGAACCCTCAAGTTGCTGGCACGGCCACTCTACCAACTGAGTTATACCGCCCCAAGTTTGAATATTGTTTTATATCCGTATATTCAGCTTCAAAAAGATAAGATCGTGAATCCTCATCTGACCATTGGCGTTGTTTGTTACCAAGTCTGCCATGATTAAAATACACCCGCGTTTGTTTCCGAAAGTAGGAACACAAATGTCGGAAGTGCGTTGCTATTGGAACAGAAATAAATGCGCTGAGGGAAGAAGTTCCGGTAATGCATAAAATGACCAAAATACGGTAAATTTTACATATTGTTATGAACGTGTCTGTTACTACATTATATATACTTGCAGTGTGTATTTAAAGTTAAGTTAAAGTTAAAGTACCAATGATTGTCACACACACTAGGTGTGGTGAAATTTGTCCTCTGCATTTGACCCATCCCCTCGTTCACCCCCTGGGAGGTGAGGAGAGCAGTGGGCAGCAGCGGTGCCGCGCCCGGGAATCATTTTTGGTGATTTAACCCCCAATTCCCAATTCCAACCCTTGATGCTGAGTGCCAAGCAGGGAGTTAATGGGTCCCATTTTTATCGTCACAACCTACCGATCTCAGGGCGGACACTCTAACCACTAGGCCACTGAGTAGGTCAGTAGATTTAAAACCTTTGAAGGCTACAGTGGTGATGCCCATTAGCTGCATTTTGCAAGCGTTGTTTTATTGTCTTTAGAATCTTTAAAAAAAAACATTTTTAAAAAGATGTGTGTTCTTGTCCCTCGTAATAATTTTGACTTTTGCATCTCATTGCCCGTAACTGTGGTACTGTGGACCCGAGGTGCAACTAGGTTTTAAAGACAGGGGTGGCTAAACCCCAGGAGATGCACTATCCAATCCATCCAACCATTTTCTATCGCTTGTCTTTTTCGGGGTCGCGGGGGGTGTTGGAGCCTATCACAGCTGCATTCGGGCGGTAGATGGGGTACACCCTGGACAAGTCGCCACCTCATCCCAGTGCCAACACAGATAGACAGACAACATTCACACTCACACTCACACACTAGGGCCAATTTAGTGATGCCAATCAACCTATCCCCAGGTGCATGTCTTTGGAGGTGGGAGGAAGCCAGAGTACCCGGAGGGAACCCACGCAGCCACGGGGAGAACATGCAAATTCCACACAGAAAGACCACGAGCCTGGGGATCGAACCCAGGACCTTCGTATTGTGAAGCATATGCACTAACCCCTGTTTCACCGTGCACTAATAATAATAAAATACCACTGAATTATATTGGAGGTGCTGATTCTCAACCCAGTCGCTTCACACTCAGCTACGAACCGATCCAGTGAGAGCTGAAGATCCTGGCCAGATGAAGCCATCAGGACCACATCATCTGCAAAAAGCAGAGACCTAATCCTGCAGCCACCAAACCGGATCCCCTCAACGCCTTGACTGCGCCTAGAAATTCTGTCCATAAAAGTTATGAACAGAATCGGTGACAAAGGGCAGCCTTGGCGGAGTCCAACCCTCACTGGAAATGTGTCCGACTTACTGCCGGCAATGCGGACCAAGCTCTGACACTGATTATACAGGGAGTGGACCGCCACAATCAGACAATCCGATACCCCATACTCTCTGAGCACTCCCCACAGGACTTCCCGAGGGAGACGGTCGAATGCCTTCTCCAAGTCCACAAAGCACATGTAGACTGGTTGGGCAAACTCTCATGCACCCTCAAGGACCCTGCCGAGAGTATAGAGCTGGTCCACAGTTCCACGACCAGGACGAAAACCACACTGTTCCTCCTGAATCCGAGGTTCGACTATCCGGCGTAGCCTCCTCTCCAGTACACCTGAATAGACCTTACCGGGAAGGCTGAGGAGTGTGAACTCATCAGTTGATTTCAAGTTCAAGAAAATAGACTTAAAAAAAAGTCAAAATCTGCACTCAAATCTGACTTTAATGTCATTTTCCTGTGACACACACATTGTCATGACCTAGTGGCAAAGGCAAAATTGCTTTTATGTCTTTAAACGTGGCAGGAGTGTTAACTGCTCCTCTTTCCGCGTAACATTGCCAAGGTTGGATGCAGGAAGACCATGAATTTAATATACTGACGTTTATGGAACCAACAATTCAGACGGTACTGTAGACCCAAAATAATTTCACATGCTTGTCCAAGAAGACACCGACTGATGCTGGACAACAAATTAAGGCCGTTACTGATGCTGAGAGCATCTGTGAGAGAATGGCTTCTAGGTGGAGCTTCAGTTTGAGCAGTGGCATCAATTGTGGCCATTGTCCTGTTGAAAGATTAGATCATTGCTGCATGGAATAGGTCTTTTGTAGGTGAGAAGGATGCCGGCTGCAACATGTTCACATGCCCATTGACAATCCTCACACCTTCAAAGACAGAAAGCTGTTTTGCTTTTGCCAACATGACAGTGCGTATGTCTGACACAAAATGAAAATAAAACACAGATTGTGACTTTTTAAGACTTGTGATCATTTGTGAGCAGTTTATTAGATTGCAGTCTCCCTATTTGTTGTCTCTTCTTCACCTTTCTTCTTTTTGAATTGTGATTCTCTACTTAGAGGGGAACTGCAATTTTTTCAAATTTTGCCTAACATTCACAATCCTTATGTAAGACAACAACCCATATGTTTTTCTTTTTTTTTTTGACGCATTCTAACTAGTAAATAAATGCGATCAAAAGTCTGCTTACAAGAATTAAGCATACGCGGCACATCATTCAATCAAAGTTTATTTATATAGCGCAGTGGTCCCCAAACTACGGCGCGCCAGCATCCAAAATCCGGCCCACGGGAAGACCCAAGTTTAAAAAAAAAAAAATATATATATATATATATATATTTCAAATCTGTACAAATCATCCATCCATTTTCTACCGCTTGTCAAATCATATTGTCTCTAAATGAATTTTCCCATCGATAACGTGACATCATCGCGTTCGGAATATATATATATATATATATATATATATATATATAATTTTTTTAACCCAATGCATTCCCCAAGTCGAAAGTTTGGGGTCCCCTGATCAGCCCTTAATCACCAGTGCCTCAAAGGGCTGCACAAACCACAACGACATTCTCAGATGTGAACCCACATCCGGGAAAGAAAAAACTCAACCCAATGGGAAAAAGGAGAAACTTTGGAAGGGACCGCAGATGTGGGGAGCTCTTCCCCGGGTGACCGGTGCAATGGTAGGACGATGGATGCTGATGCATCATCTATGTTGCTGCTTCTTGATCTTAGCGCTGCTTTCGATACCGTCGATCATAATTTTGTATTAGAGCGTATCAAAACACGTATAGGTATGTCAGACTTAGCCTTGTGTTGGTTTGATTCCTATCTTACTGACAGGATGCAGTGTGTCTCCCATAACAATGTGACCTCGGAGTATGTTGAGGTAACGTGCGGAGTTCCACAGGGTTCGGTTCTTGGCCCTGCACTCTTTAGCATCTACATGCTGCCGCTAGGTGACATCATACGCAAATACGGTGTTAGCTTTCACTGTTATGCTGATGACACCCAACTCTACATGCCCCTAAAGCTGACCAACACGCCGGATTGTAGTCTGCTGGAGGCATACTTGCCAACCCTCCCGGATTTTCTGGGAGACTCCCGAAATTCAGCGCCTGTCCTGAAAACCTCCCGGGACAAATTTTCTCCCGAAAATCTCCCGAAATTCAGGCGGAGCTGGAGGGGGCTGGAGGGGGTTTTCACGTCCACTTTCCCACAATATGAACAGCGTGCCTGCCCAATCACGTTATAACTGTAGAATGATCGAGGGTGAGTTCTTGGTTTCTTTGGCAGTTTTATTAACGTCCTCCCAGCGCGGTAACAACAGACAACAACAGCAGTCACGTTTTCGTCTACCGTAAAGCAGTTCGTCTGCCGTAAACAGCAATGTTGTGACACTCTTAAACAGGACAATACTGCCATCTACTGTACATGCATATGTGACAATAACATATAGGGCACACAACAAGGAGACGAAGCAGAAGAACGATGAAGATACAGCCATGGCGACGCCGACGACGAGTAAGATGAAGAAATACGCTTGTAAGTTCCAAGCCGCAGCTGCGATTGGACCTGGATAGCCTCCGGGAAGAAGTAGTGGACTACCAAGTGCTTGGCAGTGAAGATCTTCCTCAGGAAGCAAAGATTGACCGGTTTTGGGCCATGCTAGGGAGAGATGGAAGATTCCAGACTCTAGTGCATTTGATGAAAGCACTTTTGTGCGTGCCACACATCAATGCATCATCAGAGAGGGTGTTCAGCATGGTTAGAAAAATAGTGACAGAGAATAGAACAAGGATGGACAATTCAACCCTTAACTCAACAATGAGTAGATGAGTGTTATGTGTGTGTATATGTGTAAATAAATGAACACTGAAATTCAAATATTTATTTTATATATATATATATATATATATATATATATATATATATATATATATATATATATATATATATATGAAATACTTGACTTGGTGAATTCTAGCTGTAAATATACTCCTCCGCTCTTAACCATGCCCCGACCACGCCCCCGCCCCCAACCATGCCCCACGCCCCACCCCCGACCATGCCCCCCAGCCCCCACCTCCCGAAATCGGAAGTTTCAAGGTTGGCAAGTATGGCTCGAGGCGTGTCTTAATGAAATTAAACAATGGATGTCCAGCAACTTTTTGCATCTTAACGCAAAGAAAACGGAAATGCTGATTATCGGTCCTGCTAGACACCGACATTTATTTAATAATACCACCTTAACATTTGACAACCAAACAATTACACAAGGCGACTCAGTAAAGAATCTGGGTATTATCTTCGATCCAACTCTCTCGTTTGAGTCACACATTAAGAGTGTTACTAAAACAGCTTTCTTTCATCCCTGTAATATCGCTAAATTTTGTTCCATTTTGACCACCACCGACGCTGACATCATTATTCATGCTTTCGTTATGTCTCGTCTCGATTAGTGTAACGTATTATTTTCGGGTCTCCCTATGTCTAGCATTAAAAGATTACAGTTGGTACAAAATGCAGCTGCTAGACTTTTGACAAGAACAAGAGAGTTTGATCATATTACGCCTATACTGGCTCACCTGCATTGGCTTCCTGTGCACTTTAAAGTTTTACTACTTACGTATGAAATACTAAAGGGTCTAGCTCCAGCCTATCTTGCTGATTGTATTGTACCATATGTCCCGGCAAGAAATCTGTGTTCTAAGAACTCTGGCTTATTAGTGATTCCCAGAGCCCAAAAAAAGTCTGCAGGCTTTAGAGCGTTTTCTATTCGGGCTCCAGTACTATGGAATGCCCTCCCGGTAACAGTTAGAGATGCTACCTTAGTAGAAGCATTTAAGTCTCCCCACATCTGCAATCCCCTCCAAGGTTTCTCATTGTATCCCATTGGGTTGAGTTTTTTCTTGCTCTGATGTGGGATTTGAGCCGAGGATGTCGTTGAGGCTTGTGCAGCCCTTTGAGACACTCGTGATTTAGGGCTATATAAATGAATTTTATTGATTGATTGATTGATGCCAAGTGGATACCGTTCAATATGTAAGAGTCCAGACCAAATGCAGCCCCTATGTCCAAAAGTTTTGTTACCCCTAAATAAATAAACTTTCACCAGCTCTGAGGCAAGAAAGCAGCTCACCAGCTGATAATGTCAATATAGCAGCAACAAGCTAGTTAGCTCTCTGTGACAATGCGCCACTAAAAATTGTTTGTCTGCATTAGCGCTTAATATAACAACATTGCTAATAATTGGTTAAAATTCAGGTTACAAAGTGAAAATGGATCATTGTTGGTGTTTTTTTGGATGGTTATTTAGAGGGCTTCATGGGAGAAATAGAAGACTTTACATTGACTAACATATTCGCCAAAAGTTTGCCCCGGTTTAGGGTCACAATTATCATACAGCCAAACATTTCACTTAAAAAAAATGCTGTTTACCTGCATTTCATTTCCACATGACTGAGAGCTCAAACAAAGAATCCCAAACATTGGTGACTCAGTCGCTCCTTATTTTATCCAGTACAATTGCAAATAGAAGCCACGATGGGGCCAAAGAAAGTAGCAAGTGTCAGCAGCACTTTGATAAAGAAGGTGAGAAATACTATTAATTAGATAAATGCGTTAAAATGTAATATCGAGAATTATCGGTATCGTTTTTTTTTTGTTTTTTTTTGTTTTTGTTTTTATTTTAATTAAATCAACATAAAAAACACAAGATACACTTACAATTAGTGCATCAACCCCAAAAACCTTTCTCCCCCATTTACACTCATTCACACAAAAGGGTTGTTTCTTTCTGTTATTAATATTCAGGTTCCTACATTATATATCAATATATATCAATACAGTCTGCAAGGGATACAGTCCGTAAGCACACATGATTGTGCGTGCTGCTGGTCCACTAATAGTACTAACCTTTAACAGTCAATTTTACTAATTTTCATTAATTACTAGTTTAATGTAACTGTTTTTATATTGTTTTACTTTCTTTTTTATTCAAGAAATTTTTTTTAATTGATTTATCTTAATAATTTTTTTTTGAAGTACCTTATCTTCACCATACCTGGTTGTCCAAATTAGGCATAATAATGTGTTAATTCCACGACTGTATATATCGGTTGATATCGGTATCGGTTGATATCGGTATCGGTAATTAAAGAGTTGGACAATATCGGAATATCGGATATCGGCAAAAAGCCATTATCGGACATCCCTACTATTAATCTCAACATAAAAGGTAAAAGTGATGTTTAATCAATATTAATTTGTCAATTTAATTCGCCATTTGCATGTATGCCACACTGTTTTTTGCACGTGAACCATAATTCTCTATAAAATGTGTTTTGTTTTCATACGGAACAGATTGGTTGGATTTACATTATTTCCAAATTTATTATTTTCGAATTTTGTCTCTGTCAACTTGAACAAAAACTATTATTTTTAAAGGAAAATTGTGTAGAAAAAGTGACCTTTATAATCCTTCTCTGAGTCATTAAAGGTGCCATCCACCTTTTTGACCTTTACCAAGGAAGCAGAAACTATTAATAGTGCTGACATGTATGACAAAGTGTATCCTAGTTTTCTACTTTTAAGGATATTTATTATGAAAAGCCAACTTTTCTTCCCTGTTGGTACCTGTTTTTGTGTATTTGGGATCTGCATAAGTCCCAAATTTTCAAATCAACCTGTGACATTTTCTGCTCTGTGATATCAGCAGATATCTCCATATAAGGTCACGTTTTAACTGAAAAGCTTTGTAGTCCGACATTGTTGTCAATAAGTTACTTCTTCCTAAGACCGCCCACAAAATGACACATTATGAAGAGACGGTCAAATAACAGCTTGAAGATGATCTGTAAAACATAATCTATGCAACATTTTGACCAAAGAACCACCATTACATGTTACGTAGACCACAAGGAAGGGTTTTAAATGCAGAAAAATAGTATGAATATGTTACAGAATAAATGTGTCTGCTGGGAGGAACCAAAGATTCCCCTGTGTTACCTTTAACCAGTCCTTCTCAAATAGTGGGGCGGGTCCCCCTGGGGGAAGTGCGGTGCGATGCCAGGGGCGGCTCGTGTGACCTTGGGGAACATGCTTTTTTTCGCCGTAGCAGAATATGATGAAGCGTATGTTGCACTTGGCTTCACTGTAACCACGGTGGGAGACGAGGAAAGACCGGTGTTGTGTTTCCTTTAATGTTAATAAGCTTACAATGTTATGCAGCGGTATAGTTATAACAATATTATAGATTAATTATATTATTTATAGTCATGGTGGCGAGTGGGTGGGGCAAAATAATTTCTTCTTCCTGGGAGGCGTAACAGAAAATATTTGAGAAGCACGCCTTTAAGCCCTCTAAAATCCCTTCAAAAACATCCATAAATGTTGTATATACACATTGTATTCTATATACACATACATACATACATACATACATATATATACATACATACATACATATATATATATATCAGTGACGTACAGTGAGGTTGATGGCTGGTGAGGCACTGACTTCATCACGGTCAGATTTACAAACATATGAACCCTAAAGAGTATCTTATTCACCATTTGATTGGCAGCAGTTAACGGGTTATGTTTAAAAGCTCATACCAGCATTCTTCCCTGCTTGGCACTCAGCATCAAGGGTTGGAATTGGGGGTTAAATCACCAAAAATTATTCCCGGGCGCGGCGCCGCTGCTGCCCACTGCTCCCCTCACCTCCCAGGGGGTGATCAACAGTGTTGGGTTAGTTACTGAAAACCAGTAACTAGTTACAGTTACTAGTTACTTTATTTCAAAAGTAACTCAGTTACTAACTCAGTTACTTAAACCAAAAAGTAATGCGTTACTGTGAAAAGTAACTATTTAGTTACTTATATATATATATATATATATATTTTATTTTTTTTTAAGGCCCCATTTAATGCCCTTTTAGCCTTCATTTTAGTACTGTTATTGCACTGGAGAATAATACAATCTGTTGATCAACTTGACATGCATTTGCATCACTGAACTCTGCTAAGCAATGTGCTCTACATACAACACACAAAGACAAAGATATGTTTTAAAGGGCCAATTTGTTTCAGACCAGAACAAATTGACAAAACTATTTTAAATAGCTGCAACTTAACATACATAAGTAACAAACAGCATAATAACAACATAGCTGTAAAACAAGACAGGCACACACTACATACATAAAGCCTAACCAGGCGTTTTCTCAAGGAATTCTGAAATAAAATCATGTCTGAAGCCCAGAACACTCTACACATTTCCCCACTTAGTTTAGAGAAAAGGAAATATTAGCCTGGCCCACTAGTATCCCTCTTTAGGTTTGTAAACTTTATAGTCTAAACATTTAGAGTGATGTGATAATCAAACACTCTAAAAGTTTAAAATGAAAGAGTATATAAGAGAATTGACAGAGTGTGTGTACCTTCAGTGTGCAGTGCCTCATTAAAATCCAGCCGCTGTTGGAGGTGGAGGTGTGTCTCTTTACTAGCTTTGTCGAAGCATGTTGTTTTTGTCGCTGTTTCAGCATATTTGAAACTTACATTCAACAAAAATGTTCTTTTCTTTGTGGTCGATAAAAGAAACGTACTGAAAATATCTCCATTTTAAGAAACTCGGCTTCGGGGTTCGCCATGACGTCTTGATAGTAGACACAGACACGCCCCCTCCCACACACACACACACGCACACGCACACGTACACACAGACACCGCGCGGCGCGCCTCTTTTTTGTCGCCTCTTCAGCAGCGCTGCAACACTCAGATCTTCTCAGTTTCTAGCCGATACTACATAAAAAATAACGCAAAATAACGCAGTAACGCATCATGTAGTAACGGTAACGGAGTTACTGAATATAAAAAAATAACGCGTTAGATTACTAGTTACCGCCGATAGTAACGGCGTTACAGTAACGCGTTACTTTGTAACGCGTTAGTCCCAACACTGGTGATCAAGGGATGGGTCAAATGCAGAGGACACATTTCATTACACCTAATGTGTGTGTGACAATCATTGGTACTTTAACTTAACTTTAACTTTACACATACAAACTGTAGGACACAAAAAAGCACATTTAATTAAAAAAAACGTTATTGTGGTCTTACTTTTACTTATAAATGAAGTCCATGCGCCGCTGTTGTGCTGGAAGAATGCACCCCCTGACGAGAGTGTTATATCAACTAAAGTCCTCACTTAAACTTTCCACCCGCAAGATTGAATCTATTTAAAAAAGTGTAACCGAGGGTTTATAAATGTCGCCTATACTGTATGAAACTACAAAATAACAAACACGGAGGCTCCAGTTTACACGAGGACCACTTTATTTACGTTCTTTCAAAAACCTCCGTTCCACTCCAACGTGTCATCACTTCCGCTCTTAGAGCCTTCAAAATAAGAGCTCAAGGCATATACTGTATAACAGCGCATAACAGGAACTTAACATCACAAAGAGGAAAGCCCATAAAAATAGGTTACAAAAGTTATTTAATAAGAAGCCAAAAAGTGCAAAAACAATAATGTTCGTGTTGGAGGAGTTGTGAATTAGGTACGCCTGCAGTCTGCAGGTGTCACGTGTGGTGCGTATGGTGATGCAGGGGTTTGTTCTCCCAAGATGCAAGGGACGAATCCGGACAGGACTTGCAGGTAATAACTTGATTTAATAATAAAATAACACAAAACTGGTACAAAACAGAAAACAAACCGACAGGAAGAGGTGCCGAACGCACTGGAAGCTAAGGCTAACACTTAGCACAAACTATGGAACTTAGCTGAGTCTAGGAAACAAGAACGAACTTACGTGGCAGTCGCGTGATGCAAAAACAAAGAAAGCAGAACGAGTGATGAACAAAGGTGGGCTTAAATAGCGTCTGTGATTACAACAGGTGCGCGTCAGAAACACAAGCGGCAGGTGGAATTAATAAGTAACTATGGCAACCAACTCAAAGGTGCACAGACAGGAACAAAATGAGTCCAAGACTAACAGAAAACCCAAACAGAAATATGATCCGGGCAGCGGATCATAACAGCAGGTGTACATAATGTTGTGGCCCTGCAGTCATTCACAACTCCTCCAAAACGAACATTATTGTTTTTGCACTTTTTGGCTTCTTATAAAATAACTTTTTTAAATAGATTCAATCTTGCACGTAGAAAGTTTAAGTGTGAGCTTTAGTTGATATAACACTCCCGTCAGGGGTTGCATTCTACGGCGGGGGTGCAGGAGGCGGGACTACTGCGAGCCTCAACCAGTGCATCATTGCAGCCATTTTATGATCGCTCAGCACAAGAAATACGTTACACACATACAGTTGTTGACAAAATACACTGTACATTATATACCTCAGCTAACTAAACTATGGAAATGTATAATATAGTTCATATAGCAATACGGTCTCACTGCACAGCAGGCCAGCAGTTAGCAGAGTCCGCAATCCATGGTGAGGCACAACGCAGTGACGTGCCTCAACTGGCTGCTGTTCACCGCACCGTCTCTTCTCAGTATTTGAACGGCAAATGTGAAAATTCAGCGATTTTAAATAAAAATAATCTAAAACTGGTGAAGTTAAATGGAAAATAACTTAATAGTATAATCACTGGATACATATAACAATTTAATAACATTTTTTTCATTTTCCTTTTTTTTTTTCTTTCCATGATGGCAGGTAAGGCCCCGCCTCACCTGCCTCTAGTGACTGCACGTCACTGATATATATATATATATATATATATATATATATATATATATATATATATATATATATATATATATATATATATATATATACATACATACATACATACATATATATATATATATATATATATATATATATATATATATATATATATATATATATATATACCGGTACTCCTCTCTGAGCTGCCACCTTAACGTGGTAGAGGAGTTTGCGTGTCCCAATGATCCTAGGAGCTATGTTGTCCGGGGGCTTTATGCCCCCTGGTAGGGTCTCCCAAGGCAAACTGGTCCTATGTGAGTGATCAGACAAAGAGCAGCTCGAAGATCTCTATGAATAACACTGACAAGGAACCCAGATTTCCCTCGCCCGGACGCGGGTCACCGGGGCCCCCCTCTGGAGCCAGGCCCGGAGGTGGGGCACGATGGCGAGCGCCTGGTGGCCGGGCCTGGCCCCATGGGGCCCGGCCGGGCACAGCCCGAAGAGGCAACGTGGGTCCCCCCTCCAATGGGCTCACCACCCATAGCAGGGGTCATAGAGGTCGGGTGCGATGTGAGCTGGGCGGAAGCCGAAGGCAGGGCACTTGGCGGTCCGATCCTCGGCTACAGAAGCTAGCTCTTGGGACGTGGAACGTCACCTCGCTGGGGGGGAAGGAGCCTGAGCTAGTGCGCGAGGTGGAGAAGTTCCGGCTAGATATAGTCGGACTCACTTCGACGCACAGCAAGGGCTCTGGAACCAGTTCTCTCGAGAGGGGCTGGACTCTCTTCCACTCTGGCGTTGCCGGCAGTGAGAGGCGACGGGCTGGGGTGGCAATTCTTGTTTCCCCCCGGCTCAGAGCCTGTACGTTGGAGTTCAACCCGGTGGACGAGAGGGTAGCTTCCCTACGCCTTCGGGTGGGGGAAAGGGTCCTGACTGTGGTTTGCGCTTACGCGCCAAACCGCAGCTCAGAGTACCCACCCTTTTTGGATTCACTCGAGGGAGTACTTGAGAGTGCTCCCCCGGGTGATTCCCTCGTTCTACTGGGGGACTTCAATGCTAATGTTGGCAGCGACAGTGAAACCTGGAGAGGCGTGATTGGGAAGAATGGCTGCCCGGATCTGAACCCGAGCGGTGTTTTGTTATTGGACTTTTGTGCCCGTCACAGATTGTCCATAACGAACACCATGTTCAAACATAAGGGTGTCCATATGTGCACTTGGCACCAGGACACCCTAGGCCGCAGTTCCATGATCGACTTTGTAGTTGTGTCATCGGATTTGCGGCCTCATGTTTTGGACTCTCGGGTGAAGAGAGGGGCGGAGCTTTCTACCGATCACCACTTGGTGGTGAGTTGGCTGCGATGGTGGGGGAGGATGCCGGACAGACCTGGCAGGCCCAAACGCATTGTGAGGGTTTGCTGGGAACGTCTAGCAGAGTCTCCTGTCAGAGAGAGTTTCAATTCCCACCTCCGGAAGAACTTTGAACATGTCACGAGGGAGGTGCTGGACATTGAGTCCGAATGGACCATGTTCCGCGCCTCTATTGTCGAGGCGGCTGATTAGAGCTGTGGCCGCAATGTAGTTGGTGCTTGTCGTGGCGGTAATCCTAGAACCCGTTGGTGGACACCAGCGGTGAGGGATGACGTCAAGCTGAAGAAGGAGTCCTATCGGGTTCTTTTGGCTCATAGGACTCCTGAGGCAGTGGACTAGTACCGACAGGCCAAGCGGTGTGCGGCTTCAGTGGTCGCAGAGGCAAAAACTCAGACATGGGAGGAGTTCGGTGAGGCCATGGAAAACGACTTCCGGACGGCTTCGAAGCAATTCTGGACCACCATCCGCCGCCTCAGGAAGGGGCAGCAGTGCACTATCAACACCGTGTATGGCGAGGATGGTGTTCTGCTGACCTCGACTGCGGATGTTGTGGATCGGTGGAGGGAATACTTCGAAGACCTCCTCAATCCCACCAACACGTCTTCCTATGAGGAAGCAGTGCCTGGGGAGTCTGTGGTGGGCTCTCCTATTTCTGGGGCTGAGGTTGCTGAGGTAGTTAAAAAGCTCCTCGGTGGCAAGGCCCCGGGGGTGAATGAGATCCGCCCGGAGTTCCTTAAGGCTCTGGATGCTGTGGGGCTGTCTTGGTTGACAAGACTCTGCATCATCGCGTGGACATCGGGGGCGGTACCACTGGATTGGCAGACCGGGGTGGTGGTTCCTCTTTTTAAGAAGGGGAACCGGAGGGTGTGTTCTAACTATCGTGGGATCACACTCCTCAGCCTTCCCGGTAAGGTCTATTCAGGTGTACTGGAGAGGAGGCTACGCCGGATAGTCGAACCTCGGATTCAGGAGGAACAGTGTGGTTTTCGTCCTGGTCGTGGAACTGTGGACCAGCTCTATACTCTCGGCAGGGTCCTTGAGGGTGCATGGGAGTTTGCCCAACCAGTCTACATGTGTTTTGTGGACTTGGAGAAGGCATTTGACCGTGTACCTCGGGAAGTCCTGTGGGGAGTGCTCAGGGAGTATGGGGTATCGGACTGTCTGATTGTGGCAGTCCGCTCCCTGTATGCTCAGTGCCAGAGCTTGGTCCGCATTGCCGGTAGTAAGTCGGACACGTTTCCAGTGAGGGTTGGACTCCGCCCAGGCTGCCCTTTGTCACCGATTCTGTTCATAACTTTTATGGACAGAATTTCTAGGCGCAGTCAAGGCGTTGAGGGGATCTGGTTTGGTGGCTGCAGGATTAGGTCTCTGCTTTTTGCAGATGATGTGGTCCTGATGGCTTCATCTGGCCAGGATCTTCAGCTCTCGCTGGATCGGTTCGCAGCCGAGTGTGAAGCGACTGGGATGAGAATCAGCACCTCCAAGTCCGAGTCCATGGTTCTCGCCCGGAAAAGGGTGGAGTGCCATCTCCGGGTTGGGGAGGAGATCTTGCCCCAAGTGGAGGACTTCAAGTACCTCGGAGTCTTGTTCACGAGTGAGGGAAGAGTGGATCGTGAGATCGACAGGCGGATCGGCGCGGCGTCTTCAGTAATGCGGACGCTGTATCGATCCGTTGTGGTGAAGAAGGAGCTGAGCCGGAAGGCAAAGCTCTCAATTTACCGGTCGATCTACGTTCCCATCCTCACCTATGGTCATGAGCTTTGGGTTATGACCGAAAGGACAAGATCACGGGTACAAGCGGCTGAAATGAGTTTCCTCCGCCAGGTGGCGGGGCTCTCCCTTAGAGATAGGGTGAGAAGCTCTGCCATCCGGGAGGAGCTCAAAGTAAAGCCGCTGCTCCTCCACATCGAGAGGAGCCAGATGAGGTGGTTCGGGCATCTGGTCAGGATGCCACCCGAACGCCTCCCTAGGGAGGTGTTTAGGGCACGTCCGACCGGTAGGAGGCCGCGGGGAAGACCCAGGACACGTTGGGAAGACTATGTCTCCCGGCTGGCCTGGGAACGCCTCGGGGTCCCACAGGAAGAGCTGGACGAAGTGGCTGGGGAGAGGGAAGTCTGGGCTTCCCTGCTTAGGCTGTTGCCCCCGCGACCCGACCTCGGATAAGCGGAAGAAGATGGATGGATGGATGGATATATATATATATACACATATACATATACATATATATATACATACACATTGCATATATATATATATATATATATATATATATATATATATATATATATATATATATATATATATATATATATATATGCATACAGTCATGGTCAAAAGTTTACATACACTTGTAAAGAACATAATGTCATGGCTGTATTGAGTTTCCAATCATTTCTACAACTCCTATTGTTTGTGATAGAGTGATTGGAGCACATATTTGTTTGTCACAAAAAACATTCATGAAGTTTGGTTCTTTTATGAATTTATTATTAGGGATGTCCGATAATGGCTTTTTGCCGATATCCGATATTCCAGTATTGTCCAACTCTTTAATTACCGGTACCGATATCAACCGATATATACAGTCCTGGAATTAACACATTATTATGCCTAATTTGGACAACCAGGTATGGTGAAGATAAGGTATGTTTAAAAAAATAATGATTAAATAAAATAAGATAAATAAATTAAAAACATTTTCTTGAATAAAAAAGAGTACAACAATATGAAAACAGTTACATTGAAATATCGGCAGGCCAATATTATCTCTATCTATTATGGGTCTACTGAAAATGTGACCAAATCTGCTGGGTCAAAAGTATATATACAGCAATGTTAATATTTGGTTACATGTCCCTTGGCAAGTTTCACTGCAATAAGGCGCTTTTGGTAGCCATCCACAAGCTTCTGGTTGAATTTTTGACCACTCCTCTTGACACAATTGGTGCAGTTCATCTAAATTTGTTGGTTTTCTGACATGGACTTGTTTCTTCAGCATTGTCCACACGTTTAAGTCAGGACTTTGGGAAGGCCATTCTAAAACCTTAATTCTAGCTTGATTTAGCCATTCCCTCACCACTTTTGACATGTGTTTGGGGGTCATTGTCCTGTTGGAACACCCAACTGCGCCCAAGACCCAACCTCCGGGCTGATGATTTTAGGTTGTCTTGAAGAATTTGGAGGTAATCCTCCTTTTTAATTTTCCAAATACTCTCTGTAAAGCACCAGTTCAATTGGCAGCAAAACAGTCCCAGAGCATAATACTACCACCACCATGCTTGACGGTAGGCTTGGTGTTCCTGGGATTAAAGGCCTCACCTTTTCTCCTCCAAACATATTTCTGGGTATTGTGGCCAAACAGCTCCATTTTTGTTTCATCTGACATCACATGGACAAAGATAAGACCTTCTGGAGGAAAGTTCTGTGGTCAGATGAAACAACAATTGAGTTGTTTGGCCCAGCAATTTGTTTGGATCAGAAAAGGTGAGGCCTTTAATCCCAGGAACACCAAGCCTACCGTCAAACATGGTGGTGGTAGTATTATGCTCTGGGCCTGTTTTGCTATCAATGGAACTGGTGCTTTAAATGGGACAATGAAAAAGGAGGATTACATCCAAATTCTTCAGGACAACCTAAAATCATCAGCCCACAGGTTGGGTCTTGGGCGCAGTTGGGTGTTCCAACAGAACAATGACCCCAAACTACGTCAAAAGTGGTAAAGGAATGGCTAAATCAGGCTAGAATTAAGGTTTTAGAATGGCCTTCCCAAAGTCCTGACTTAAATGTGTGGACAATGCTGAAGAAACAAGTCCATGTCAGAAAACCAACAAATTTAGCTGAACTGCACCAATTTTGTCAAGAGGAGTGGTCAAAAATTCAACCAGAAGCTTGTGGGATGCTACCAAAAGTGCCTTATTGCAGTGGAACTTGCCAAGGGACATGTAACCAAATATTAACATTGCTGTATGTATACTTTTGACCCAGCAGATTTGCTCACATTTTCAGTAGACCCATAATAAATTCATATAAGAACCAAACTTCTGAATGTTTTTTGTGACCAACAAGTATGTGCTCCAATCACTCTATCACAAAAATTAAGAGTTGTACAAATTATTGGAAACTCAAGATAGTTATGACATTGTTCTTTACAAGTGTATGTAGACTTTTGATCACGTCTCCGTCTCTCCGTCTCTCTCTCTCTCTCTCTCTCTCTCTCTCTCTCTCTCTCTCTCTCTCTCTCTCTCTCTCTCTCTCTCTCTCTCTCTCTCTCTCTCTCTCTCTCTCTCTCTCTCTCTCTCTCTCTCTCTCTCTCTCTCTCTCTCTCTCTCTCTCTCTCTCTCTCTCTCTCTCTCTCTCTCTCTCTCTCTCTCTCTCTCTCTCTCTCTCTCTCTATATATATATATATATATATATATATATATATATATATATATAACTATTTCTAATGTGTGTGTGTATTATTGTAGGATTTGTGTCCAAAAGTTTGGATTTGGGTGCATAAAATGCCTCTGTAAGCTAAAGAATTAAAAGTCAGGGGACACTAAGGGATCATACACAACCACATTAACTGATTCATGAATTTATAAAGTTATATCCCAAGAGTTTTGTCTAAATCATCCTTTAATGAACTCCTCCTGTGTAGTTAACATACTATAAACATGTGGCCTTGAGCCGGGCACTTAACCCTCCAAAAATGTCTGAAAGCAATGGTGTGACTGCAGTGACTCGGATCTGGCAATAAATCTGACCTATTATAATGCAGATCAGCAAGTTGTTACATTATGCAGCCTAAAAGCTTGTTGAGAGGAGCCTCCAGTGCAGCCATAATGAAAGATTGATGTGTAAAAAAAAACAATTTCATTGGGTGGTGTTGTGTAAATAATAAAGCAGATTGGGGGGGGTAGAGGTGTGGAAAGGTAACACAAGCACAAGCACACACATCAATTTGTGCACACTTACCTTACTTAAGTGCATACGTGCGTTCACACTGAGAATGTGCCCGACCTAATTTGTGTTTTTTGAGGGGCAATTTTTTTTGCTTTCAGTTGCGAGCTAAATTTTGAGTTAAAAGCCAGCTTCAGCTTTGGCTGTGGCAAGCAGACCTAACTTTGTCTTCCTACCTTGGGTCCGAAGAAAGTGAGTGTGAAGAACAGTGCTGAGAGGAAAAGAAGCAGAGTACATTAATGGAAATAAAGAAATAAATCATGGAAAAACATGACTGAGGTGTGTATATGTAGCCTACTTGGCGAAGCAGTAAGAGCAGAAGGAGTCAATAAAGGCTATAATAACACCAGCCAAATGTATTGGAATACATTTCTAATGAGACATTTATTCATGCAAATATGGAGAAAGATTCAATGAACTTCATTGTCATATACATAAGATGGCATGCAATTTAGTATCCATGGTCCCAGATTTAGTCCACAAGAACAATAGTATGTACATAACAATTTTAATAGCCTACTGTATAAATATAGTAGGTTATAAAGAGCGTAGGTTAATGGGAAGGGTTTATAAATATAATCAAATAAATACAACAAATATAATAGATTGTGAGCCTGTTGCGCAAATATAATATAAAATCAATGACAGCAAATCAAACCAAATAAAATAGACTGAGTACAGTCTGGTACAGTCTTGTCAGTTTATTGTTTTTCATACAATAATTACTATCTAAAAGTTTATAATGTTGTCACTGTTAAAAAGGAGAGAAGAAGCAGGTAAATATTACACAGTGGGCAATAGGAGTGATGAAAAAAATCAAATCAAGATTCTTATTTATTATGAAACTCAATTGAGTCATAATTTTCTAGGATCATTTTTTTTTCTCTAAAGAAAACATTTCATAATGAGACGTTTTCAGGCCTTGGGGGGGTTGAGAAAAAAAAAAAATCAGTCTAAGCCTGGGCCCCTGGAGAGGGGGTCCAGACTGAGGCCAAGGGAAAAAAACAACCTCATAGCCATAGCACACATAAGCATGTGTGTAAGAGGGAAATATCAGAGAACACAAAGGACATTAAAGACAATAAAAGAGCAGAGCTGATGCAACCATGCAACCACTTCTACACACAGCCACAAAAGTAAAACAACAACAAAAAAAACAAAAAAAACTTTTACACTGTGGTGGCCTCTGCTGTGTTCCACACCATCATCTGCTGGGGTAGGGGGAGCATGGCCAGAGACAGGAGCAGACCCAACAAAGCAACCAAGAGAGCCGACTCCACCCTCGGCCGCCCGCCAACTCTCGGCCAGTGTCCAGTCCGCATGGATGAGCGAGGATGCGTCTTAGGAGCCTGATGTGTCCGATACCTGCTCATTCAGCCAAGACACTGTGAAGCTTGTCCGTCCCGGCGCTCAGCGCTAGCTCCGCAGCCCTGTCTCTTCATCCACATCTCCTCTCCTCCAGTCTCTCCAAACGGACTCTGGTGTGGCAGAGACCCAGCAGCTGGTCTCCATGGCCAAAAGGCTCCCGAGAGGCAGATCCAGAAGTTGACAAAAAAAACACCGCAGAAGTCACGAAAGTGCCACCCCTTGTCACACAGTCCCAAAGAGTCCCGAACCAAAAGGCAAAGAAAAACACATGAAAACAAGAGGGAAACATCAGGAATACAAAAAGATGACACAAGAGCACAGAGCTCCTGCCTACAGCAGCCACTACAGCGGCGCCAAAAAAATAAAAACAAAAATAAGTTTTATTCTGATTCATACATCAAATAATGTATTGCAAGAATCTGTTTGAATCGAGAATCAATACTGAATCAAATCGTCACCCGAAAAATCAGAATCGAATCGAATCAAGAGTTGTCGTAAGGCTTACATCACTTGTGCACAACAACATTAAGTAGCTTGGACAACACTACACTATCTAAATTCGCTCACTCAGTATCTAAGAACACTGTGTAGTGTGTACACTGTATACTTAAAGGCCTACTGAAACCCACTACTACCGACCACGCAGTCTGATAGTTTATACATCAATGATGAAATCTTAACATTGCAACACATGCCAATACAGCCGGGTTAGCTTACTAAAGTGCAATTTTAAATTTTGCGCGAAATATCCTGCTGAAAACGTCTCGGTATGATGACGCCTGCACGTGACGTCACGGATTGTAGAGGACATTTTGGGACAGCATGGTGGCCAGTTATTAAGTCGTTTGTTTTCATCGCAAAATTCCACAGTATTCTGGACATCTGTGTTGGTGAATCTTTTGCAATTTCTTCAATGAACAATGGAGACAGCAAAGAAGAAAGCTGTAGGTGGGAAGCGGTGTATTGCGGCAGGTGTTGTGCTGGATAACGCACCCCCGCCGTAGAATGCACCCCTTGACTGGTGCGCCGTATAACACAGCCGGTATTTCATTGTTTACATTCCCGGAAGATGACAGTCAAGCTTTACCATTGGCCTGTGGAGAACTGGGACAACAGAGACTCTTACCAGGAGGACTTTGAGTTGGATGCGCAGACACGGTACCGTGAGTACGCATGCAGCTGCGGCTTCCAAACATTTGATCGCTTGCCCGTACGTGCGTGCCGCTATGTGCATGTCACATACGTAACTTTGGGGACTTTGGGGAAATATATGTGCTGTATGAACTTTGGGGAGGTGAACGGTACTTTGGGCTGTGGGATTGAGCGTATTGTGCAGGTGTTTGAGTTGTATTGGCGGGTTATATGGACGGGAGAGGGGAGGTGTTTGTTATTCAGGATTAATTTGTGGCATATTAAATAGAAGCTTGGTTGTGTTGTGGCTAATAGAGTATATATATGTCTTGTGTTTATTTACTGTTTTAGTCATTCCCAGCTGAATATCAGGTCCCACCCGCCTCTCACAGCATCTTCCCTATATGAATCGCTCCCACTGCCCTCTAGTCCTTCACTCTCACTTTCCTCATCCACAAATCTTTCATCCTCGCTCAAATTAATGGGGAAATCGTCGCTTTCTCGGTCCGAATCTCTCTCGCTGCTGGTGGCCATAATTGTAAACAATGTGCGGATGTGAGGAGCTCCACAACCTGTGACGTCACGCTACTCGTCTGTTACTTCCGGTACAGGCAAGGCTTTTTTATTAGCGACCAAAAGTTGCAAACTTTATCGTCGATGTTCTCTACTAAATCCTTTCAGCAAAAATATGGCAATATCGCGAAATGATCAAGTATGACACATAGAATGGACCAGCTATCCCCGTTTAAATAAGAAAATCGCATTTCAGTAGGCTTTTAAATGCACTAACTGAAGTATTCCATTGGAGACACAGTGACACTCTAAAAATAGGGGAAATACACCAATGACGGTTGAAACACAGCAGAGAGTGCAGAGAGAACATGTTGATGCAATCTGACGAGATAAATTTCGGGTTCTCCCGGGGGTAAACGCTCAGATGATTTAGAGCACTCAGTGCAAACAGCATAGAAACAAACTGAAGCGTCCTCACATTGTCAGAAAAACCTTGTTCTTTCAATCAAACGTTCAATAAGTCCAGTTTGGATACGTTTCTTCAAATCGAGATCAGTAACCAATAAGTAATTAAGATACAACTTAGACTTAGACAAACTTTATTGATCCACAAGGGAAATTGTTCCACACAGTAGCTCAGTTACAAAGGATGGAAAGGGTAAGGATGGAAAGGATCGTGAACATAAGGGCGAATACAAAAGTTATAAAATAGACAAAAAATGTACAATAGTAGCAACATAATAATAATAACTGGGATTTATAAAGCGCTTTTCTAAGTACCCAAAGTCGCTTTACATGTAGAACCCATCAATCATTCACACCTGGTGGTGGTAAGCTACCGTATTTTCCGCACTATAAGGCGCACCGGATTATTAGCCGCACCTTCTATGAATTACATATTTCATAATTTTGTCCACCAATAAGCCGCCCCGGACTAAAAGCCGCGCCTACGCTGCGCTAAAGTGAATGTCAAAAAAACGCTGCGCTAAAGTGAATGTCAAAAAAACAGTCAGATAGTTCAGTCAAACTTTAATAATATATTGAAAACCAGCGTTCTAACAACTCTGTCCCAAAATGTACGCAAATGTGCAATCACAAACATAGTAAAATTCAAAATGGTGTAGAGCAATAGTAACATAATGTTGCTCGAACGTTAATGTCACAACACACAAAATAAACATAGCGCTCACCTTCTGAAGTTATTCTTCATTCGTAAATCCTTCGAATTCTTCGTCTTCGGTGTCCGAATTGAAAAGTTGCGCTAGCGTGGGATCCAAAATGGCCGGTTCCGTCTCGTAGAAGTCATCGGGAGTCAGTGTCGCTGTTGTTCTGTGAATCCTGCCTTCCGGAAAGCTCGGACCACAGTTGTGACCGAAATATCTGCCCAAGCATTTACGATCCACTGGCAGATGTTGGCGTATGTCGTCCGAGGCTGTCTGCCCGTCTTAGTGAAGGTGTGTTCGCCTTCGGAGCTGTGTGAAAAAAGCCACCCGGCCTCTTCGCGTAAACTTCCCTTAACCACTCGCTCATCTTTTCTTCATCCATCCATCCCTTCGAGTTAGCTTTTATGATGACGCCGGCTGGAAAGGTCTCTTTTGGCAAGGTCTTCCTTTTGAATATCACCATGAGTGGAAGTTAGCATGGCAAGCTAGAACCACAGTGAAGGATGACTTCTCATTCCCTGTGGAGCGAATATTCACCGTACGTGCTCCCGTTCCACAGTGCGGTTCAGTTGCTGTGAAATACGGTAGTAATCCGTGTGCGGATGGAGAGATTGCGTCTTTTTATGACCCGGATCGTTTAGTAGGAGCCATTTTGTGGTCTTTACAGATGCAAACAGGAAATGAAACGTACGGTGATATCCGCGCGTTTTTTCTTCTTCTTCCGGGGGCGGGTGAAGCGCTTCCTGTTCTATGGGGGCGGGTGAAGCGCTTCCTGTTCTATGGGGGCGGGTGCTTTCCTTGGCGGTTGCTTGCGTAGAAGAAGAAGCGCTTCCTGTTCTACCGGGAAAAAAGATGGCGGCTGTTTACCGAAGTTGCGAGACCGAAACTTTATGAAAATGAATCGTAATAAAGCGCACCGGGTTATTAGGCGCACTGTCAGCTTTTGAGAAAAATTGTGGTTTTTAGGTGCGCCTTATAGTGCGGAAAATACGGTACTTTCATAGCCACAGCTGCCCTGGGGTAGACTGACGGAAGCGTGGCTGCAATTAGCGCCAACGGCCCCTCCGACCACCACCTATCATTCATCATTCAATTCACCGGTGTGAGTGGCACCGGGGGCAAAGGGTGATGTGTCCCGCCCAAGGACACAACGGCAGCGATTTTTGGATTGTAAGAGGCGGGGAGCGAACCTGCAACCCTCAGGTTTCTGGCACGGTTGCTCTACCCACTACGCCACGCCGCCCCCAAATATACAAAATACATATATATTGCAAAATACTTTGCAATATAAAATATAACATATGTAATATTTACACACTACATATACATTACATATATTACAAGTACATAATCAAATATATTATATATGTATATTGAATGTTTTAATAATATTTACTAGGGGTGTAACGGTATACAAAAATTTTGGTTCGGTACGTACCTCGGTTTAGAGGTCACGGTTCGGTTCATTTTCAGTACAGTAAGAAAACAACAAAATATATATATTTTGGTTATTTATTTACCAAATTTGTAAACAATGGCTTTATCCTTTTAACATTGGGAACACTATAATAATTCTGCCCACGTTAATCAACATTAAACTGCCTCAAGTTGTTGCTCAGATTAAATAAAATGACAAAACTTTTCTTCTACATATAAAAAGTGCAACATTAAACAGTTTCAAGTCAACTCATCATGCTTAATATATTACAGCATTTGGGAAGCCTATAGTTGATTTATTATGTAAATGTTATATTTTTATCAACATGTGATAGCAGGGACCCTGCCATTCAAAACTAGGCTGCTGCATTACTAACGATTAATGTAACTATAGCTGAAAAAATGGAACAATAGCAATAGGAGAGACTATTCATCCCTGAACACCATGGAGTTCATTTAGGCTTTATGATGCAGTTACCTTATTATATCAACTATCAGACACAGAGACTCTTCATTTAACATAATGTCCTTTTTTGCTGCTTCAACACAGCTCAATCAACACAGAAAAAGGTAAAGTGAAATAACAGACAGACAGGGCTTTGCTGTCCGTAACACACACACACACACATCGCAAAATGAGTTAATGTTACGCTAAAAGCGAATTAGCCTTCACCTCAAGCCAGGACTGCGAGCGAGCCGAGCTGCCTTTTAAATTTCTAGAAGGTCAACGGGCTCATAGTGATGTTACTAGTAGTTGACTGGGAGGTGTTTATTATAATTTGGGGAGAGTCCGCTGCCTGATGCTTACCTGCTAACGCTAAGCACTGACTACATGCGCTCTGAATACGCACTGCTGATTGGCTGTTACTGCTCTGAATACGCACTGTTGATTGGCTGTTACCGCTCTGTTTGTAACCAATCAGATGGTTGTGTGGGTGAGACAATGCTGGGTGCTGTGTAGAGGACTGACAGAGACAGAGGCAGAAGGAAGCATAGGCGGCTACTTAATATGTTCGTGTGGAAACTCGTTCGGTACACCTCCGAACCGAACCGGAACCCCCGTACCGAAACGGTTCAATACAAATACACGTACCGTTACACCCATAATATTTTCTGATTGCTTACATTTAGAGAGGGACTGCTCTTTTTTGAAATTTTACCGATTTTTCACAATCCTTATGAGAGACAAGAAGACAAAAGGTTGGGGTTTTTTTTGCATTCTAATTTGTAATAATCGGCTCGTTCTCCGTGGCTAGCAATCCATTTGGCCCCTAAATCACTTTAAAATGCATTAAAAAAAACGCCAACAATACTTCATTTTTGCTCCGTAAACTGTATAATAACATACTATGTTATTATACAGTTTACGGAATAACAATGTCGCTACAGCTAGGTTAAACCTAGCTGTAGCGACATTGTTATTGCCAGAGTGAACACTGAAGAACTATTTTTCTAACGCAGTAACACATCGCCTCGCGACGGCATTAAGTCGTGAGCTAGCTTCATGCATCAGCAGCTGAATGGCTTTTGAGTTTGTAATGCGATAGGACACCAATCTGTAGTGACTAAAAAAACATGAACACTCTATTATAGTATCTGTAAAGTAATAGCCCGCATTTCATTTTAGTTTGTACAGTGTATGTAGTTATAACAACAGCCATAATCATGATCACTGTTATAGTGACTCACTTGATGGAGAGTTGTTTATTTGGTCCAGCTGGTCTGGGCCTTTTTTTTCCCAGTTGATTTTGGGTAAGCACTTCACTGCATACTTCATCATTATTATCCGTTTGGAATTTTTTATTGCCGGAAAATAAATCTGTTTGGATTTACCATAAAACATAATTTAGTATAAAACATAATTTACATGTAGCTCACCTGTAGTGGTGTGGACTTGGGTATACCTCAGAAAACAATTACATTTTGGGAAAAATAGTTGTTTTCCATGCCCAAATAATTACAAAAAAAATGTTTTACTTAGGATTTCATACTTTCATACTCTCGAGCCACATGCGGCTCTTTAGCGCCACCCGAGAGGCTCCCTGGAGCATTTTAAAAAAAGGATTGAAAATGGAAAAAGATGGGGGGAAATTATTTTTTTTGTTTTAGTATGTTTTTTGTTTGAGGACAAACATGACACAAAACCTTCCCAATTGTTAGAAAGCCAACTGTTTAATATGTTTGTGTGTATGCTTCACTGATTAGAGTATTTGGTGAACATCGTTTTGTCCTAATTTCGGCGGTTCTTGAACTCACTATAGTGTGGACTGTGACGCAACCGTTTGTTTTCATGTAAAATAGTCCACTTCTTTGTCTCATTTTGTCCACCAAAAGTTGTATACTGTGCGTGAACGTACAAAGGTGCACTTTGTTGATGTTATGGACTTGTGTAGAGTGCTAATCAGGCTGTTTAGGCTAGCTCTATGTGCATATTGCATCATTATACCTCATTTATAGGTATATTTGAGCTCATTTAATTTCCTTTACTTTTATCCTCTTTGTATATAATTTAGTGTTGCATGTCTCATGACACATTATCTGTATGTAATATTGGCTGCATTTCAGATAGTTGTTTGTGTGCCATGTTGTTCCAGACCACAGCAAACATTACCTAGCTTGCCAAAGATTGTATTAAATCCATTAAAAGAAGACAGCCTGCCGTTTCCTTTAACTTGGACACACACATCTATACCAATGGCCATTAAAAGCTAGTAAATTCCAGGAGTTGTCTCACCTTCTGAGTAGCCTCTAATTTACCAAATTTCTAATGTAAAAATGTGTAGAATAAATATTTCATTTCAACATTTCTGTCAACGAAGATTTGCTTCAGCCTGCGACACATAGTCATTTAGATAGTAGGCCATTATAGCTAATATAGACACATCATGTATTGCCTTCATTATATCACTTATACAACACTTGTAAAGTCATTTTGATAGTAGGCTATTATAGACACTTACATCATGTGCTGCCTTCATTATAACACATATATACGGCTTTTCATTTTTTGCAGCTCCAGACAGATTTGTTTTTTGTGTTTTTGGTCCAATATGGCTCTTTCAACATTTTGGGTTGCCGATCGCTTCTTTAGAGGGTTAACAATAATAAATGGTAATTACAGAGGAATACAAAAGTTTTCAGCACGATATTTATACAGTACCTCACAAATGTGAATACACATCTCCTATTTCTGCAAATACAATAGTAGCTCAATTTGGTTCAATGACCCAGCTCATACTCAACTCCAAACATCTCAAATAAACGTCTTCCATTGAAAACAATTTAATGGCATCATTGCGTCTCATTAGATTCAACATGAACAACAAACTAAGTCAGCCAAAAAAAGACATAGCAGCCAGTAATGGTGTAAAAAAAACATTTCTAGTTATGCTATGTCCCACAATCAGTGCAGTGGGGGGAGAATAGTAGATGCTTTTCAGGCAATGTGCTGGGATGTTTACAATCACAAGAGGCTGGGCAAAAGCAGGAGTGGAGAGGAAGATATTGCCCGGTTCGTAATATACGATCTTTGGTCATGGTTCAATCCCCGGTCAGAGTTGAAACTAAGGAATGGTGTTAAAATGTGTGTTTTAATGATGTTAAAATGGTTTAACATGCAAAAGTTCAACATAATAATAAAACAAGTGGACTGTTACAACATCATGCTGATTGTCAAAGATGGTAGATAATATCACATGTGATACCTCAACTGAAAGCTTTTGTTATTCTGGAAATTAATTGTGTTGCTCAAGGTAATATTATTTATATGGTGCTGGGATACACATGATTTCAGCCTTTCCATCACCAATGTTTGACCTGGGTATTTGTCAAATCATAGTTACAGCCCTGCTCTAGACCAGCCGTTCTCAAACTTATTTCACCAAGTACCACCTCAAACAAAACATTGCTCCCCAAGTACCACCATAATGACCAACATTAAAAATACAGTAGCGTAGTAGGCCTAAGTAATCATTAAAAATGAGGCAGAGGTTTTATTTAACAAGTATATTTTATATTTTGGCCACACAGTTTGAACAGTAACACTGTGTTTGAATATCGGTAAATAAAACACTGTACTTTTGTATTCTTTGGCGTACCACTTGTGGTACATGCACCACAGTTTGAGCTCCAGAAACATTGTAGTCATGTTTCCCTTAATGGGTTTAAGATATTTCACAAATGTGATCCCACTTTTCATATTTCAAAAGTATTTTATTGTACCATCTGCAGGCACAATACTCCAGAAATGACACTTAGAGTAGTCAGTGTAAAGTGTGGCAGTATAGTTTGACTGTGGTCTAACACACAGCCATTGCGTCATTCTTGTCACAGCCAGCATTCTTCAGTGAGCCCCGCGGAGCGCACCTCAGGACACGCCCAAAGGCCGTTTACCTCCTGCACGCGCCACTCCGGCGGCAGCAAGCAGCTGCTTTCCATCAGCACTCAACTCACCTGTCGCTCATAAGAGGACTGAGTTCAAAAGCGTGCACAACCTGCTATCCGAGGCCAGAACGTAATCTTCTGTTGAAGTACCGTAAGCGATCATCGTGCTCTATGCAATCTTGCTCTTTGCTCTCTGTGTTTTCTTCCCCGTGTTTGATTGGTCTTGTGTCTTCCTTGTCGTCCTTCCTGCAGTCTGCCTTCGTTCCATGTGACGAGCTGTGCGTCTTGTCTTCCTTGTTTGTTACCCTCTGGATTCCGGACTGCCCCCCTCGATCCTCGACCTCCCGCTTGGACACGGACCTTTCGACGCCTCGCTATACCCCCGACAACCTGCCTGTCTCACGGACATCCGAGCATGCCTTTCCTCTCCAGGACCTCCGCCTCTCGCTCAACACTCCCGGTAACACACAACAATTAATTCCCACACTTAGTCACACACCATATACACTCTTGGATTTGTGTCACACTACATTCTCTAGTTTATATTATTATTGTTTGTTTTTATATATATATTATATAATAAATCATAGAGCCAAACTATGCCCCCTGTTGCCTGTGTCGTTTACTCCCCCCAGTACACAACAATTCTGTTTTGAAGCCAATACAAAGACTGGGAAATACAATCATTTTAAAAAAGGTTGGCATTCATGTAAACTATTATAACAAGTTATGTCATATTGACTGTTTTCATTCATCATAATATAGTTGCTGTTCTTTTTCATTTATCTCTTTCCATCTTTCTCTTTCACACTTCCTCCCTCGATCGCTCTCTAAAGTCAGAGGAAATGAGGTGTGTGCTCTCATTGATCCAGCGGCTCACACATGAATGCGTACGCAGAGCAAACGGCTTCCTCCTGGTGCACACCTCACCCCCCTGCGAGGAAGACAAAGTGGCAGGTGTATTGTGCAGGACGGAGCCGCCGACCCTCTTGTAGAGTTAATGAGCTTTTATTGACTTCAGCATCTGAAGCGCTTGCCGTAACTTATCACAGTTAGCACCTCGCGCACGCACACACACTGAGTGCAAAGCTTCATGGAGACACACACTCTTTCCACTTGTACAGTATGAAAACAATCTTTCAAACACACATTTTCAGAAAATACGTTAAGTGTTTTGACATACCTTCCCATTCTTAGTTCTCCTTTGTTTTCAATTTATTTGTCTTATCAAGACAATTTCAACAGTTTGGCCAAGACATATTTCTGTTCTAGGTTGGAGGTTTGGTGTGAAAGAATTGACCATTTTTCTTGGCAAAATTGGTGGAATCGATTCAAAATTAGTTGGTTTTCTGGTGGCGCGACCCCAGGATGCAAAGACGGGAGGCGGCGTGCAGGTAGAAATTATATTTAATGTTTATAACAACTAAAGTTAAGTTAAAGTACCAATGGTTGTCACACACACACTAGGTGTGGTGAAATGTGTCCTCTGCATCTGACCCATCCCCTTGTTCACCCCCTGGGAGGTGAGGGGAGCAGTGGGCAACAGCGGTGGCCGCGCCCGGGGATCATTTTTTGGTGAACTAACAACTAATTAACGTGCTCAAAGGCCTTGTGGTTAGAGTGTCCGTCCTGAGATTGGAAGGTCGAGAGTTCAAACCCCCGCCGAGTCATACCAAAGACTATAAAAATGGGACCCATTGCCTCCCTGCTTGGCACTCAGCATCAAGGTTGGAATTGGGGGTTAAATGTCACGGCGCATGCGCAATCCCACGTCATCTGCTAGAAGCGCGCCGGGACACGCCCCTGCTCGCTCTGCCCGCATCGCGGCCACGCAATCAGGCAATCACGAATCAGCGCACCTGGGACTGATGAAGACAGACTGCATAAAGACCAGCGGACCCGAAGATCCAGTGTCGGAACGTAGTTCACTCCTCATAGTAAGCATCCCGTCTCTGGCTTCCCTCCTGCGTACTTGCTCTCTCTCTCTGTGCCTTCCCTGTGCCCGTGTCTTATGTCCTCTGTGTTCCCCACAGTGTCTCCCTTGTTTTCCGTGTACGAGCTGTGTGCCTCGACTTCCCTCTGGATTCCGGACTGCCTCCCTCGATCCTCGACCCCTGCTTGGCCACGGACCTTGTTGCTTCTCTCCAGCCCCCAACCGCTTGCGTGCTCATGGACTGCCTTCACGCCCTGCCCCTTTGGTCTGACAAAGTATTCATCCAACACCACACTTACAACAAACTCTGGTAACATTTATATTGTTAATTCTACACATAGTCCTGCACCATTCACCTTTAGTAGCATACACACTCCACCACTTCATCAACATCAAGTTCAATAAACCTATTGAACTGATCTCTGCCGAGGTGTCGTCTCCTTCCCTCGTCGTACGTAACATTAAATCACCAAATGATGCCCGAGCGTGGCCACCGCTACTGTTCACTGCTCCCCTCACCTCCCAGGGAGTGAACATGGGGATGGGTCAAATGCAGTGGATAATTTCACCACACCTAGTGTGTGCGTGACTGTCACTGGTACTTTAACTTTAGCTCATATAGTCGTAGCAGTAGACTGCGTGTGAGTCCAAACTTGGCCAGGCAGGGTAAAAAGCAAAAACACTAACATTATCTTCACAAAATTAAACAAACCGGCCAACAAACAAGACGAAGGTGGCTTAAGAACCCTCCTGATTGCCAACCAGGAACAGGTGAAGAATCACTGCTAGACAAGCCAAAACGGGAAGTTTAACAAAAAATAAGGGGCGTGTTCCACTAACCTCGGAAGTTGGAAGTCAGACCTGGGAATGACGTCACACTCTAGTTCTGAGCATTCCAGTCAAGATGGCCACATCCACGGAAGCTATTTTTGTGCTTATCTGAATATAAACAAACAATCTATGGAAAAATATACACTTTTTGTGCAACCTTCAAACACGAAGCATGAAGAAGAAACACAAAAATTCAATGTTCAATTCAATATCCCTCTTCAAATCAAGACTCAAAACACACCTATTCCTGACTGCTTATTCATTCTAATCATCTTTTCTTTTCTCTTTGTTGTTGTTGTTTTTTTATCCAATTTGATTTTATTGTTGTGATTTTGTACGGTGTCCTTGAGTGCCCAGAAAGGCGCCTTATAAATAAAATGTATTATTATTAAAATTATTAAAAATACTATTGCTAGCAATGTCAACTGTAAAAATGTTATTTACAATACAGTCACACTGCCATTTATAAAGGTCTAACAATACATTGTATATAGCTGTTTTCGGGAGACAAAAACTAGTCGGATATTACCGGAAACTGTTATTACCGAAAACTAACAGATATTAACGAAGCTTCTGTTATTGTTTACAATCAGAGCAGCCATCTTTGAAGGTAAATCTCCAACTTTCCAAATAGGAAATCCGAAAATTTCTCACTTCCTAGTAAAACTGGAACGTACCATAAGAGCACTGGACAGGATGAAACACTAAACACAAGAAAATAATAAAGATAAGTCCAAACTATCACATGGGATCTTAATTCTGTTGCCAGCAAGGCTCTGGCTACATTTCTAGATCAATAACAGTTAGCGTCAATGTATAGTACACTTGCAAGGTATTGCAACAAATGTCAGCTAAAACCGATTTGGGAAAAATTCTAACTATAAGCACTCATTAAGTCAAATGTCAAAAACTAACTCAGAGACCAGCGTATGCCAATAAGTCCATAAAATCATAGGATGACCACGGGACACATTTCCGGTGTGGTTGTTTCCGGATGAGGAGATGCTGCTCCGTTATTGATTTAAGTAAAGTCTGAATGTCCTTAAAACAGTTAGCTCCATCTTTTGACACTTCTTCCACTCTCGTCCTTACACGCTACACCGTTACAACAATGATGACGGGGAGAAGACGCTGTTGAAGGTGAGCCACGTAAATAAGACTGCCCACAAAACGGCGCATCCGGAAGAGACTGTCAGAAAGCGGCTTGAAGATGATCTGTAAAAAATAATCTATGCAACATTTTGACCAAAGAACCACCATTACATGTTATGTAGACCACAAGGAAGTGGTTTCCATTTTGAAAAAAATTATAATAATATGACTCCTTTAATGCGCCATATAATCCGGTGCGCCTAATATATGAAAAAAGATAAAAAATAGACCATTCATCAGCAGTGCGCCTTATAATCCGGTGCGCCCTATGGTCCGGTAAATACGGTAATTACTTATTTGTGGAAATGCATATATCGTAGTAACAGTGACGTGCGGTGAGGTTCATGGCTGGTGAGGCACTGACTTCATCACAGTCAGATTTACAAACATATGAACCCTAAAGAGTATCTTATTCACCATTTGATTGGCAGCAGTTAACGGGTTATGTTTAAAAGCTCATACCAGCATTCTTCCCTGCTTGGCACTCAGCATCAAGGGTTGGAATTGGGGGATAAATCACCAAAAATTATTCCCGGGCGTGGCGCCGCTGCTGCCCACTGCTCCCCTCACATCCCAGGGGGTGATCAAGGGATGGGTCAAATGCGGAGGACAAATTTCACCACACCTCGTGTGTGTGACAATCATTGGTACTTTAACTTAACTTTAACTTTACACATACAAACTGTAGCACACAAAAAAGCACATTTAATTAAAAAAAAAACGTTATGGTCTTACCTTTATGTAATATATTGGGTTGGAGGCAATAACCAGGTGAGGTGATGAAGTACGTCTCTTTACTGTAGACTTCAGAACAGACTCAACACACTTGACGTCAGGTGCGCAACACCACATAAATCGTTGGCCAACCAAAAAGTAACCACAGTATGCTATAGCCAACATTAACCAGGAGATGGCAACAGACAAACATAGATCACTCTATTACATTCCTCCCCTTTTAGAAATGTAGAAGTTACTCAATAGAAAAAAAAAAACCAACCAAAAAATGCAGCAGCTCAATAAGAAGCCAAAAAGTGCAAAAACAATCATGTTCGTGTTGGAGGAGTTGTGAATGAATGAAATATGAAATCCGTGCTGCAGTCTACAGGTGTACCTAATGTTGTGGCCCTGCAGTCATTCACAACTCCTCCAACACGAACATTATTGTTTTTGCACTTTTTGGCTTCTTATTAAATAACTTTTTTAAATAGATTCAATCTTGCACGTGGAAAGTTTAAGTGTGGGCTTTAGTTGGTATAACACTCCCGTCAGGGGGTGCAATCTACGGCGGGAGTGCATTCTCTACCACCAGGAGGCGGGATTACTGCGAGACTCACACAGTGCGTCTTCGCAGCAGTTTTATGATTGCTGACAAAATACACTGTACATTATATACCTCAGCTAACTAAACTATGGAAATGTATAATATAATTCATATAGCAATACGGTCTCACTGCACAGCAGGCCAGCAGTTAGCCGAGTCCGCAATCCATGGTGAGGCACAACTGAGTGACGTGCCTCAACTGGCTGCTGATCACCGCACCATCTCTTCTCAGTATTTGAATGGCAAGTGTGAAAATTCAGCGATTTTGAATAAAAATAATCTAAAACTGGTGAAGTTAAATGGAAAATAACTTTATAGTATAATCACTGGATACATATAACAATTTATTTTATTTTTTTTCTTTTTACATTTTTTTTTCTTTCCATGATGGCAGGTGAGGCCCCGCCTCTAGTGACTGCACGTCACTGCGTAGTAATGACCACAACCAATTAACAGCATAAACGAGTGACGATTGCACTATAATTTAGTTTGCATGTTCATATCATAGCTTGTTTGTATCTATAGATTACTCTCCATCATTACATCTATATTCACAAACACTGTATTTATTGTCTATATTCATATATAAAAAGTGTATACAAACGAATGCATTTCTTGACTGGATGTTAAACAACATTTCATTATAGTGTATTTTTTTATGAATATGAAATGACGATAAATTGAATCCTAATCCTATGTGTGTGCATGAATGTATATCACTGACCAAGGATGGATGGGGGGAAAATTTTCAAATTCAAAACTGGGCAACTAATTATTGTTTTAAAAAATGATATTAACTTCTGATAGTAACTGTTTATAGAACTATAACTCATTGAATTACAGTAGAAGCAATGACATACAGCAACATCATTCACTGCAGCCTAAAGAAGACGCATGTTCTAAATAAAAATTAGCCTGGACAAAAAATGAAATTAATGTAACGGAGAAGGGCAATAACTTAAGAAAAAACACAAATTAAATACTTGGTTTCCTTGCAATGATGTTTGACTTTTATTACATCTATGATGTACATTTTTTTAAATCAAAAATATGTTTTTTACTGAAAGCAGCTCATTCATCAAACAGAAAATAATGTCATGTATCAAAGAGAGGAAAGGCATGGGATATTCTTATATGTAGTCATGAATAAAATACTTTGTGTAGGTATGTTGCTGAAAGCCAAATGTTATCCCACTCAGGTTTCAAGGTTTTCCCTTTAGAAAGCGAAAATAATACGTCAGGGCAACAAGAACCCAAGTAGAAATCAGGAATAAAAATGGTGTCAAAGTTCTCCGCCAGAAGAAGGGAAGATCGCACACTTAGGTTAGTAGTGAGGTCTTGTCCCAGGTTGAAGTATCTCAAGATCTTGATCAGGACTGAAGCAAGGTGTGAGATCGGCAGACAATCTGCAATAACGCTGTCGCTATACCAGACTGTCCTGGTGAAGAAAGAGCTGAGTTGGATGACAAAGTTCTCAATTTTCAAGTTCCTACCCTACAAACTTTAAGTAGCGACCAAAAGAGCAAGATCTGAGTGTCTTCTGTAGGGAGAATGGACTCAACGATAAAGTAGGAGGAGCTTGGTCGTCTTCACATTCAGAGGAACCAGTTAAAAAGTTAAAGTTAAAGTCCCAACGATAGTCACACACACACTGGGTGTGGTGAAATGTGTCCTCTGCATTTGACCCATCCCCATGTTTACCCGCGTTCGGGAATCATTTGGTGATTTAACCGCCAATTCCAACCCTTGATGCTGAGTGCCAAGCAGGGAGGCAATGGGTCCCATTTTTATAGTCTTTGGTATGACTCGGCTGGGGTTTGAACTCACGACCTTCCAGTCTCAGGGCGGACACTCTAACCACGAGGTTGAAGTTGCTCGGGCATTTAGTCTGGAAGCCATCCAGGACGATGCCCCGGGGTAGAACGAGGACATGCTAAAGGAAAGATGTCTCAAAGCTGACCAGGGGACACCTGGTAGAGCTGGAAGAGTTGGTCGGAGACCCGGAAATCTGGGCTTCCCTTTTGGAGACTGAAACGAACTCGTATAAGCAGAAGAAAATGAATGGAATTGACAGTAACCGTTACGGTGTGAGCTAGGCGCTGTTGGCATGACCCCGGCAAAATAATATTTCAATAATAAAAATAAGATTGCACCAGCATGGAAGAAACAAAAGGTCCACGGGTGAGTCAAAAAACTAATTTTAACAAAAAGCCAACATGAGAGGCTAAAATCTTCCAAGTATGGAGTACAGAGAACAATGAACCAGCGCTGTCTGACCAAACAATGCTGGCTTAAGAAGCCACATAATTAGCAACAATGAACAGGTGTGTCTTCTGATTGCCAGTCAGGAAACAGGTGAGGGAAGCAGCACTCAGGCAGAGGGAAAGTGGATGACGCTGTAATAGCGACAAGTGAAGAGCGTCTTTGAGTGCGACCGTTTAAAAGTTGTCTACAGCGAGAGTGGGAAGTAAGTAAAGAAGGCTCATGGCGTATGAATAAATACGTGTAACACTGAGCCTGTCAAAGAAAATGTTGACTCGGGTAGTAAAGGTAATATAAATACACTGCAAAAACTGAAATTCAAGTAAGATTAAATATCTCAAATAAGGGTGATATTTGCTTATTTTCTGTCTGATAAGATAATTCTTCTCACTAAGCAGATATTATGTTAGAGTGTTTTACTTGTTTTAAGGGTTTTGGTCCTAAATGATCTCAGTAAGATATTACAGCTTGTTGCTGAGATGTTATGACCTATATTGAGTAAAACATGCTTGAAACTAGAATATCAACTGTTGCAAAGCTGTGTCATCAACACTCACAAGTATAAAACTACTTTTTTAAAGTAATAATTTCTTATTTCAAGCATGTAAAAAAAAAAAAAATCATGACTTTGACACAATTGTGTCTCATAATTAAAACAGATGACAGCCGAATGGACTTTGCGGGTTATTTTCAATGAAACAATAGAAAATACGTACTCATATAGTAGTACAGTTGTTATTAGTGAGAATATACTTATTTTAAAGTATTTTTGGGTTCATTGAGGTTAGCTAATTTTACTTGTTTTGGAAAGTCTTGACAAGGCAAATGTTCTTGTTCTATTGGCAGATAATTTTGCTTAGTTCAAATAAATTACTCCTAATTTTTTATTTATTTTTTTCTTGTTTTTGAACACTGACTTTTTGCAGTGTACCGCAGTATTTCGATTTTAAAGTCTTCTCAATAATACTGTGACGTGTGACGTAGGACGTTATCAAACAAAAACTTGGTGATTGTAGGTTTTTTTTCTGCCGTTTTAGCGTTGGCCGGTTCTGTGAATAAAGTACATCTCCCAGAATCCTCTGCGCAGAACGGAACTGGCAAGGTAGGGGCGTTGTACGCAGTTTGGACATTAAGTCTGTCAATAAATGGTTGAGTTATGAGGCTAACAAACAGACAAACAAGCCCAGGCCAAAGCATAACCTGTTTGGCGGAGGTAAGAAATATATAAAAATCATTGGATGGATGGGGAAAGAATGTGAAAATATACCGCATAAGTAGGTCCTCTGTCATGCCAGAGCAAGCAATATATATATATATATATATATATATATATATATACACACACACACACACACACATATATATATATATATACATACATATATATACATACATACATACATATATATACATACATATATATAAATACATACATATATATATAAATACATACATATACATACATATACACATATATATACACATATATACACATATATATATACACATATATACATATATATATATATACACACACAAATATATATACATATATTATATATATACATATATATATATATATACACACATATATACACATACATATATACACATATATATGTATATATATATATATATATATATATATATATATATATATATATATATATATATATACACACATATACATATATATATATATATATATATATATATATATATACACACACACACACACAGGTAAAAGCCAGTAAATTAGAATATTTTGAAAAACTTGATTTATTTCAGTAATTGCATTCAAAAGGTGTAACTTGTACATTATATTTATTCATTGCACACAGACTGATGCATTCAAATGTTTATTTCATTTAATTTTGATGATTTGAAGTGGCAACAAATGAAAATCCAAAATTCCGTGTGTCACAAAATTAGAATATTACTTAAGGCTAATACAAAAAAGGGATTTTTAGAAATGTTGGCCAACTGAAAAGTATGAAAATGAAAAATATGAGCATGTACAATACTCAATACTTGGTTGGAGCTCCTTTTGCCTCAATTACTGCGTTAATGCGGCGTGGCATGGAGTCGATGAGTTTCTGGCACTGCTCAGGTGTTATGAGAGCCCAGGTTGCTCTGATAGTGGCCTTCAACTCTTCTGCGTTTTTGGGTCTGGCATTCTGCATCTTCTTTTTCACAATACCCCACAGATTTTCTATGGGGCTAAGGTCAGGGGAGTTGGCGGGCCAATTTAGAACAGAAATACTATGGTCCGTAAACCAGGCACGGGTAGATTTTGCGCTGTGTGCAGGCGCCAAGTCCTGTTGGAACTTGAAATCTCCATCTCCATAGAGCAGGTCAGCAGCAGGAAGCATGAAGTGCTCTAAAACTTGCTGGTAGACGGCTGCGTTGACCCTGGATCTCAGGAAACAGAGTGGACCGACACCAGCAGATGACATGGCACCCCAAACCATCACCCAACCATGCAAATTTTGCATTTCCTTTGGAAATCGAGGTCCCAGAGTCTGGAGGAAGACAGGAGATGCACAGGATCCACGTTGCCTGAAGTCTAGTGTAAAGTTTCCACCATCAGTGATGGTTTGGGGTGCCATGTCATCTGCTGGTGTCGGTCCACTCTGTTTCCTGAGATCCAGGGTCAACGCAGCCGTCTACCAGCAAGTTTTAGAGCACTTCATGCTTCCTGCTGCTGACCTGCTCTATGGAGATGGAGATTTCAAGTTCCAACAGGACTTGGCGCCTGCACACAGCGCAAAATCTACCCGTGCCTGGTTTACGGACCATGGTATTTCTGTTCTAAATTGGCCCGCCAACTCCCCTGACCTTAGCCCCATAGAAAATCTGTGGGGTATTGTGAAAAGGAAGATGCAGAATGCCAGACCCAAAAACGCAGAAGAGTTGAAGGCCACTATCAGAGCAACCTGGGCTCTCATAACAACTGAGCAGTGCCAGAAACTCATCGACTCCGTGCCACGCCGCATTAACGCAGTAATTGAGGCAAAAGGAGCTCCAACCAAGTATTGAGTATTGTACATGCTCATATTTTTCATTTTCATACTTTTCAGTTGGCCAACATTTCTAAAAATCCCTTTTTTGTATTAGCCTTAAGTAATATTCTAATTTTGTGACACACGGAATTTTGGATTTTCATTTGTTGCCACTTCAAATCATCAAAATTAAATGAAATAAACATTTGAATGCATCAGTCTGTGTGCAATGAATAAATATAATGTACAAGTTACACCTTTTGAATGCAATTACTGAAATAAATCAAGTTTTTCAAAATATTCTAATTTACTGGCTTTTACCTGTATATACACATATATATGTATGTGTATATATATATATATATATATATGTATGTGTATATATATATATATATATATATATATATATATATATATATATATATATATATATATATACATATTTATATATATATATATATATATATATATATATATATCCATCCATTTTCTACCGCTTATTCCCTTTTGGGGTCGCGGGGGGCGCTGGAGCCTATCTCAGCTACAATCGGACAGAAGGCGGGGTACACCCTGGACAAGTCGCCACCTCATCGCAGGGCCAACACATATATATATATATATATATATATATATATATATATATATATATATATATATATACATATATATATATATATATTATTTTTTTTTTCACTAACAAATTGACTTAAAAAGTGCGCACTTGCCGCACGCTCGCCCGACACTGGGAAAATGCATTTTTACACAATATAATTTGCCTCCGCGGCTAAGAGATCCCCGAGAGTAACAAGCGCTAGAAAATAGATTCGATAGGATACTCTTTTTTTTTTTTTTACTTGAGACTTCCCGCGGGCCGGATTTTGGATACTGGTGGGCGGTACTTTGGGGAACCCTGATCTAAACTTTACCACTTTCTATACTTTTATTGTAATATTTTCAGAATGTGTTTGTTCTATTTTCAGCCAAAGTAACACAAAGAAAACAATTTGAAGTTGTCTTTATTTTTTAGTTTAATGCCATGATTTTAATAGTCCGGCCCCTGAGCACAAATTTCCCTCCATGCGGCCCCTGAGTTAAAATGAGTTGGACACCCCTGATGTACAGTGTTACAGTAGATGTAACAGCTGCAGCAAAAAAAAAGAGCAGCATAAAATAGAGTAGATCCAGTAGAAAATAGACATTATAAACAAAGAGAGGTCGCTAACATAGAAGCAGTCGGACAATTTAAAAAAAAAAAAAAAACTTGAGACTTCCCACGGGCCGTAGTTTGGGGACCCCTGCTCTAAATTGATCATGTGAGTGTGACTGGTCGTTTGTCTTTAAGTGCCCTGTGATCGACAGGCGACCAGTCAAGGTGAGCTAGGATAGACTCCAGCTTACCTGAGAGGACAAGTGGTATATAAAGTCAATGGATGGATGGGGAAAGAATGTGACAATATACCATGTAAGAAGGTCCTCTGTCATGCCAGAGCAACCAAAAACTGTCTCATTGCTTTATTGCTCCATTTATCATTACGTCTCTTCGTAATGATGACTTAATGAGCTCAAATATATTCCCCACAACAATAAATAATGATAATCACCTGCTGCCTTCAAATAGTACAAGTGTATACCAAACACAGCCTCTAGACACACCTGCAAACATACTGGACAGACAACACAGACAGTGTAGTCTTCCATGACTAATTGACAGATTAGCTAATTGACATGTTTTGGCAATGTGGTAGGAAGCTGGACTACCAAGAGAAAATACACACAAGCACAGGGAGAACATGCAAACTCTGCACAGTTGTTAGATCCAATGTTGGCGGACTGGCAGAGGTCATAAGGCTCATTAATAACTGCCCCATATCTGCTTCAGAACCTTTGCAGTGGACATTTGCGCTTTGCATAGCAATGTTTTTCCCCCAAAACGTGTAACAGGAAAAATACACCAATTGCAAATAGGGATGTCCGATAATGGCTTTTTGCCAATATCCGATATTGTCCAACTCTTTAATTACCGATACCGATGTCAACCGATCGATACCAATATCAACCGATATATGCAGTCGTGGAATTAACACATTATTATGCCTAATTTGGACAGCCAGGTATGGTGAAAATAAGGTACTTTTTAAAAAAATTAATAAAATAAGATAAATAAATTAAAAACATTTTCTTGAATAAAAAATAAAGTAAAATAATATAAAAACAGTTACATAGAAACTAGTAATTAATGAAAATGAGTAAAATTAACTGTTAAAGGTTAGTACTATTAGTGGACCAGCAGCACGCACAATCATGTGTGCTTACGGACTGTATCCCTTGCAGACTGTATATTGATATATAATGTAGGAACCAGAATATTAATAACAGAAAGAAACAACCCTTTTGTGTGAATGAGTGTGAATGAGTGTAAATAGGGGAGGGAGGTTTTTTGGGTTGGTGCACTAATTGTAAGTGTATCTTCTGTTTTTTATGTTGATTTAATAAAAAATAAAAATAAAAATAAAAAAATAAAAATAAAAAATAAATAAAAACGATACCGATAATAAAAAAAAAACGGTACCGATAATTTCCGATATTACATTTTAACGCATTTATCGGCTGATAATATCGGCAGGCCGATATTATCGGACATCCCTAATTGCAAATGTCAAATGCAGAGGCCACTGGTTCTCAGGAGGATGTGACAATGATGCAATTAGATCACCTACTAATTTTGAGTAACTCATCAAAGGGTCAGAAATTATTTTCTTCAACTATGAGTATTTTTATACCTGTTAGATGCCATCTGCTTGACAAGTTAGTGACAAAGTCAATGACCGCCCTGTTTGAATGGAGATCTGCTTCGTAAAAGAGCAATTTAAGTTAAAGTTAAAGTACCACTGATAGTCACACACACACAAGGTGTGGTGAAATGACCCTCTGCATCTGACCCATCCCATTGTTCCACCCCCTGGGAGGTGAGGGGAGCAGTGAGCAGCAGCAGTGGCTGCGCCCAGGAATCATTTTGGTGATTTAACCCCCAATTCCAACCCTTGATGCTGAGTGCCAAGCAGGGAGGTAATGGGTCCCATTTTCATAGTCTTTGGTATGACTCGGCCGGGGTTTGAACTCACGACCTACCAATCTCAATTGACATGTAATCAGTCATATTATGAAAAACAAAGTAGGTAAAATGTTTGTTTTTGTGCAAGTCATAAAATCACGAGTCAAGTCGACAAGCAGATATTCAATTATTTTTTATATATAACGAAATGCTTGAAATATCCTGATGCATGTACAGACAATATTAACGTTCAGAAGATAATAAATCGCATGCAGTACATTTTATTCTGTCACAAATGAAAGAAAATATACATCTCGCAAGAAAGAATATAATTATTTATTGACATTATTTCCAGGCTTTTGGGGGCCCACTTATGACCTGGTTGTCAAAAATCTGGCCTCCGGGTCTTGAGTTTGACACCCGTACTGTCTGTTTGATTGGATTATGACGTGCTTCTCGAATATATTCTGTTGGAAGAAGACTATGACTATAAATAGTATAAAATGTCTATAATATTGTTATAGCTATACCTCTGTATAACATTGGAAGCGTATTAACATTAAAAGGAAACAACACACAGGTCTTTCCTCGTCTCCCACCGTGGTTACAGTTAAGTAACATACACTTCATCATATTCTGGTACGGCGAAAACAAAAAAAGCATGTTCCCCAAGGCCACACGCGCCCCCCCAGGGGGGACCGCCCCACTATTTGAGAAGGACTGGATTATGAGCAATGCTATCAAACAATTACAATTTAAAATCAGATTCATCACAGGATAGTAGTGGACTAATTTTGATTAATCACAATTAAATTGCATTCATGTTTATTCAATGTTGGGCCACCTAAAGGCAGAACACGCCTGTGCGTAGGGCCCCACGATCCGTGGAGGCCCCGTTCTGCATGACAAAATCTAAAATGTCAATGAATGACAAGGAGCTACATAATAAAATGTCTGTGGCTGTTGTGACATAGTGGATGTCTTATAAAGCCGAAGGTACTAGCTTCAAAGTTTATAAATCTATGTTTGAATGATCTTAAAAAAGTTTTATTTTGCACTAGACTTAGACAGACTTTAATGGTCCACAAGGGAAATTGTTCCACACAGTAGCTCAGTTACAAAGGATGGAAAGTGTAAGGATGAAAAGGATAATGCAGGGTATAAAGTAGACTAAAAATGTACTGTAGTAGCAATATAATAGATTACATATGTAATTTATACATATTATATATACCAGTGTTTTTCAACCGCTGCGCCGCGGCACACTAGTGTGCCGTGAGATACAGTCAGGTGTGCCGTGGGAGATTATCTAATTTCACCTATTTGGGTTAAAAATATTTTTTGCAAACCAGTAATTATACTTTGCAAATTATGTGTTTTTGTTGATTGTCGGTGCTTAGTAACCGTGTAATACTCTTCCATACCAGGAGGTGGCAGACGGTAGCTAATTGCTTTGTAGATGTCGGAAACAGCGGGGGCCAGCGTGCAGGTAAAAATGTGTCTAATGCTTAAACCAAAAATAAACAAAAGGTGAGTGCCCCTAAGAAAAGGCATTGAAGCTTAGGGAAGGCTATGCAGAACATAACTAAAACTGAACTGGCTACAAAGTAAACAAAAACAGAATGCTGGACGACAGCAAAGACTTCCTGTGGAGCAAAGACGACGTCCACAATGTACATCCGAACATGACATGACAATCAACAATGTCCCCACAAAGAAGGATAGAAACAAAATAAATATTATTGATTGCTAAAACAAGGGAAATACCGCTCAAAGGAAGACATGAAACTGCTACAGGAAAATACCAAAAAGAGAAAAAGACACCAAAATAGGAGCGCAAGACAAGAACTAACACACTACACACAGGAAAACAGCAAAAAACTCAAAATAAGTCACGGCGTGATGTGACAGGTCGTGATAGTACACCTACTTTGAGACAAGAGCTATATTGATGCATGGTTGGTTATGGTTTAAAGTCATATCCAACAATTGCGACAACGACTTTTTACAGTCAACTGAGTTTAGTTTTTTAATGATTTCTGCTGGTGGTGTGCCTCCGGATTTTTCCAACGCAAAAAATGTGCCTTGGCTCAAAAAAGGTTGAAAAACACTGATATATACAGTATATTATATATACTGAAACTATATAGTATATTATATTTGATGCATGTTTTGTGCTAAAAAAAAAATATTTTACTGAAGATATATTTCCCATGATTTATTTTAGCACAAAACATGCATCAAATAGTTTGATTTAAAAAAAAATAAAATTACAAAGTAAAAAATGGTTTCACATAAAGTGTGAAAACTTAATGGAGATTAAGGGGCTCCAAATAAAATACAATTCTGCCTAGAGCCCCAATTTAGCATGGTCTTCCAGTAAAAGTGTTTCTTTGCATGAGCTAAAGGGCTGAGGGGAAAAAAGGAACAAGTGACTTTCCGGTGGGATGGCAGCAACGGTGCTGGTGAGCCCAGCGTGCAGAAGACAGTGTGCAGTTAAAAAGGAGTTTAATCTTAGGCAAAGACAAAAGACGGGTGCAGTAGGAGATGCACCGAGCACAGGAGGCTATGCAACTACCAAATAACTCAACAGAACTAACGGAATGCTTGAAGAGCAGCAATACAGTTTACCTCTCGGAAGCCGCATGATTACCAAACACAATGTCCTGACAAGAGAAAGCAGCTCAACTTAAATAGACTTGATTGTTGATTAAAAGCAGGTGCGTGGAGCCAGCACTCAGAGGCAGGAGTAAAGTTACTGCAGGTGAACACACACTAAACAGGAAATGCAACTATAAATCAATCAATCAATCAAAGTTTACTTATATAGCCCTCAATCTCAAATGTCTCAAAGGGCTGCACACGCCACAATGACATCTTCGGCTCAGATCCCACATGAACTAAAATAAAAGCGCTAGACAGGAACTAGAAACACTAAAACCTAGGAAAACATCAACAAACTCAAAACAAGACATGGCCTGCACTGACGGGTCATGACAGAATATTTATACACGTAATGTGTTTTTGAAACATCTTTTACATCAGGGGTCACCAACCTTTTTGAAACCAAGAGCTACTTCTTGGGTACTGATTAATGCGAAAGGCTACCAGTTTCCATCCATCCATTTTCTACCGCTTATTCCCATTGGGGTCGCGGGGACGCTGGAGCCTATCTCAGCTACAATCGGGCGGAAGGCGGTGTACACCCTGGACAAGTCGCCATCTCATCGCAGGGGCTACCAGTTTGATACACACTTAAATAAATTGCCAGAAATAGCCAATTTGCTCAAATTACCTTTAACTCTATGTTATCATTAATAATTAATGATATTTATCTTTATGGAAACACTGATCATCTTAATGATTTCTCACAATAAATATATATAGAAACAGATAAATATCAATATGCAACACTTTATTTTTATATTTTCTCTAAGTGCACATTTTTCAAATTGAACATTTTCAAATGATCACTTCTAAGACAGTCTTGTAAAATCACAATATCCCATTTTAACTAGCTAGCCACTAACAATTTTTAACAAATCATGAATTACTTTTCACCATGTTTGAACAAATAATAGCTCATGTAAAATACAAAAGTCAACTCTCAAATGTTTAAATAAATCATGTCACACTTTGAACTGGACACCAAATCTGTTATCTGTTTCTTTGTCAGTTAGTGAAGACCAAGTCTTTAAAATATTTTCTTGGATTTTCAAATTCTATTTGAGTTTTGTCTCTCTTAGAATTAAAAATGTCGAGCAAAGCAAGAACAGCTTGCTCGTAAATAAATACAATTTAAAAAATAGAGGCAGCTCACTGGTAAGTGCTGCTATTTGAGCTATTTTTAGAACAGGCCAGCGGGCTACTCATCTGGTCCTTACGGGCTACCTGGTGCCCGCTGGCACCGCGTTGGTGACCCCTGCTTTACATCATGTCTATGTCACTTCCTACTTCTTTTGTGTTATTAATGGGCTATTTCAAGATGGAAGTGCTTCAGTGAAAATAAAACTTCTTCCTGCAGGGAGGGAAAACATGCTGCCAAGCATCTTCCATAATGACTTGTTTGTCATTAACTTTTGCATGTGCACAATAGTAACATTATTCGGACAAACTGCCCGAAATGCATTGCTAAATATCTTGCAGGGATTTTGAGTCATCCGGTGATGCAGATGGGTTATCTGGGTTTAATTTCTCATCAGACTAATATAGATCCATCCATCCATTTTCTACCGTTTGTCCCTTTTGGGATAGCGGGGGGTGCTGGAGCCTATCCCAGCTGCATTCGGGCGGAAGGCAGTGTACACCCTGGACAAGTCGCCACCTCATCACAGGACCAACACAGATAGACAGACAACATTCACACTCACATTCACACACTAGGGCCAATTTAGTGTTGCCAATCAACCTATCCCCAGGTGCATGTCTTTGGAGGTGGGAGGAGGCCGGGGTACCCGGAGAGAACCCACGCAGTCACGGGGAGAACATGCAAACTCCAAACAGAAAGACCCCGAGCCTGGGGATCGAACCCAGGACCTTTCGTATTGATGATTAATTAATTCACATTCACACAGCCCTAATTAAGAGACAAGTTCAGTTTATTGTGTTAATTACACACATTATTTTTGCAATGTACTACTGGTGTTGTTAAAAAAACATTTGTCTACACTTTTACCATCATACTGTATCTTGCCATTCTGGGATGGAGGGTAGGGCTGCAATTCACCCTTATTTTGATAATCGATTACCGGTAGTCAATTAATATCTTAACGATTAGTCGACTAATCGGATAATAAAGCGTTCACATATTTAATCGCTCTAATTTCCCATCGACTTATAAATGCAGCTTAAATTATTTTGGGCATAACAAACTCATTCATAAATATTTATTTATACTGTTTTTTGTTTTTTTTTGTCCTGTCCAGCTTCTCAGGCAAATGATATAGTTGATGTAGATGCCCATATATCGGCTGTACAGATATACTTTACAAAATAGAAGTGTGGGATACTTCTCTTGTTGCCTTATTTATATTTGACTTTATTAAATGGACTTATATAATTATTTGGTGCAGCCGGGCCGGAGCAGGAGGGGATAGAAAGAGGGAAAAAAAGAAAGACAGAGGGGGAAATTGTGGGGACAAGAGAAGGATTAGACAGAGAGACAAAAACAACAAGAGCAAACACAACAATAACAACAACAACAATAGAACAACATCAGCAAATAGGATATGTACAAATATGATAGTAAAAGTGATAGCAAAGAAGCAGTTAGTGAAATAAATAATAATAATACAGAAATGACAAAGAGCATTATTACACTACAAATGGAGCAATACAAACAGCAATAGAAATAGCGCTATTGATAATGAATAACAATATTTACCTCTATTATCAACAATACAATTGTTTAATATACAACAATACATTTACGTAATGATAACTTGAAATATAAAAGAAAAGATAAATAGAGGGGAAGAAAGAGAAGCCAACTATATTAACCTTGTAGATTGTTATGGTACCAATAGGTTAAGCTTTGTCAGTGTGCCATGTGTTACCCAGTTTCCCCTAGGGCAACAACGTTAATATATGTTTGATGAAATGTGATTATATGCATGAGTGTATGTACGTATACGTACTTGTATATGTACAGTATGTGTATATGTATTCATTTATACTGTAACTGCGCTGCCCATTCAGCTGTTACAAAACTTAAAATGACTAATAAAATGTTGTCCAGGTAAAAGAAAGGAAAGGCAAAGTGCTAAAAAAGCAATGAACGTTGTTTATGTTTTGAAGAAAACAGTTAAATAGCAGCAATGAAAACAAACAACAAAACACAAAATCGAACTTCCTCAAAAAGAAAAGCATTTTGTGATGTTTAAAAAGCTGCACACTGCTATATTGACTATTGATCAACTCTTGGCAGTTGTAGCACTCTCATACACTCTATGTGTACAATTTGATATTTGATTAATCCTTAAAATGTTGGCTATTTAATAGATTGTATGTTTAATCTTATGATACCTCTACATTAGTGCGCAATGTCTGTCAGGATGTGTGTGTGTGTGTGTGTTGGACAAGTAGCTTCCATATGAGGACTGGTGAACAAGTTAGGACCGAAATCATGGTCCCAATACGGAAAACCATTGCATCTAATAATCTACTAGAGAGCCAAATACTAGAGTCCGTGAACATTGCTCCAAAGTCAGGATTTTTTGTTGATATAATGTGCATACAAAAGTAAACATTAACAGGTGCAAAGGTAGCAATATATTATCAAAAAAGACAGCAGCTAAAGAAGGGCTTCCCTATTCATCCCCAAAAAAAACCCGCCAGGTGAACAGCTGATTTCACGACTTCCGGCGCTGACGTAAGACAACCCGCGTCCCATATGTGACCATAGGATGAACAAATACACTACGGTACTAAGACTATGGTGGCCATTAACAGTTAGCTGCTACAGCTGGGTTGCCCAAAGTGCGGCACAGGGGCCATCTCTGACTCGTTTGTCATCGGCCTTAAGCACATTACAAAACAAAATAAAATAGAGATCCCATTTGCACCCCTGGTGGTGAAATCTATCAAAATTAGGGTGGTCTCAAAAAGGAGGGATTTTTCAAATTGACTGTGTGTCGGTTTTAAAAAGTGCCCCCCTTCTGGTCAACATATGAAACAACAAGTGTGTGTAAGAAATTAAAATGCGCCCCCTTTGGCCAAAATGAATTTGATAAATAAATAAATAAATATGTGTATAGAGACATACTGTAATAACTTGAAGTAAGTAATGAAGATTAAAAAATAATTACAAACATAAATTCAAAAAAATTAATAAAGTAACTAAAAGCTTACTTTTTTAATATTTGCATAGTATGTATATATCATTAATGTTGGAAATACAAATCTTTATATATCTAGAAAGGGTGGTCCTAAAGAGGTAGGCATTTGTCGGAGGTCTCAAGAAGATAACAAATACGAGAGAGAGAGAGAGAGAGAGAGAGAGAGAGAGAGAGAGAGAGAGAGAGAGTGTGTGTGTGTGTGTGTGTGTGTGTGCGTGCGTGCACTCGCACAGTTTGCATTTATTAAAGTGCCTTTTTTACGGCATTTCAAATTGACGGTGCTTTAAAACGTATTTAAATTGATTAAATTTTAGCTGGCTGACTTTGGCTAAAATGATAGTGAAAGTTGTTTTTCACACAACTTCATCTCACTCATTAGCTATGGTAGAAGCCAACACTCTTACCGAGGTTGTCTTGTCTCCGCTTTAAATGCTGGCGTATCTCAGACGTACGGCCATAAAAACAAGGTCCGCTTTGCAAAATGAGCAAGGTATTCATGTTTTTACCAAGAATAAGAGGAAACGTTCTCATACTTGACATGTTATCATTGGCGATGTTTTTGCGAGTGACCCACTTCCACCCGGAAAAACACCAGTGGTGACGTCAGGACTATTGTCGACAAATATAATTGCGGGCGACAAATTTTATTGTCGACTAATCGTTGCAGCCCTAGTGGATGCTGGTCAAACTTACAAGCTTCGAGGAGCCGCCATAGAGTAACTTCATTTAAATCTAAACCACAGCTTACAGTACAGTCAGTGCCTTCAAGGACGGTCAACTTATGGCGTCCCCATCACAAGTGGAAAGACCCAGTGCAAGGACACAGTTGGTCGTTATGCCTGCAGGCACTTTAACCTTCCAAACATTGAATGAGTTTTCACTTTGCAATATAGGCAATACAAAACTTTTAAAAGGCCTGTTTAAATTGAGGCTACACATCAATCTTACAGGGATAAAATAAAGAGAGAGAGGGGAAAAAAAACCGTTTCCCCCTTTTTTGATGTAATTTCGTGAGAGAACAAACTAATTACGTCCAATCAAAGTGGCTCAAAAACCAAAGAGAGTCCTGTAGTAGCACTACGGAGTGGTTCTGGGGCCCACTTGAATTGGAAGAAGCATTCTACACACGCTTGCAATGTAGCCGAATCATACAATGACTGTAATGGGATATAATGTGATCAAATACAAAGACTCAAAACAATCCAAAAAAGTCAAACCTACTGCATGTTGCGACTACATTGGGAATTCATAATAAAGAAGTGTTATTTACCTGGTTTTATTGAGCCTCTGATATGGAATTACTCTCAGCCACCTTGCAAAAAATATACATTCACAATAAGACTGGAAATGTTTTTTTAAAAATCAGCAAAATTGCAGTAGTACACATTTTCCAATGTTGTACCTTTATCATGTGTGTCTTACACACACCATTAATAAAACACCGGCAGAGCATGACTCTCTTCCTCATTTCCCTAAACAGTACCGAACATGAATATTCATACACACGCATGTTCGGCGTACAAATCTGTATCACTCTCTCTCACACACACACACACAAGAGCAATTTACACAATTAGATTATGAAAACTGAGCGCAATTAAGATAGATAGATAGATAGATAGATAGATAGATAGATAGATAGATAGATAGATAGATAGATAGATAGATAGATAGATAGATAGAATATTAACACAGTATAGTTAAACATCCAAAGTCATTAGTGTTCTCATCATTTTATATGGCACATAAGTACAAACCCTGTTTCCATATGAGTTGGGAAATTGTGTTAGATGTAAATATAAACGGAATACAATGATTTGCAAATCCTTTTCAATCCATATTCAGTGAATATGCTACAAAGACAACATATTTAATGTTCAAACTGATAAACTTTTTTTTTTTTTGCAAATAATCATTAACTTTAGAATTTGATGCCAGCAACACGTGACAAAGAAGTTGGGAAAGGTGGCAATAAATACTGATAAAGTTGAGGAATGCTCATCAAACACTTATTTGGAACATCCCACAGGTTTGCAGGCAAATTGGGAACAGGTGGGTGCCATGATTGGGTATAAAAGTAGATTCCATGAAATGCTCAGTCATTCACAAACAAGGATGGGGCGAGGGTCACCACTTTGTCAACAAATGAATGAGCAAATTGTTGAACAGTTTAAGAAGAACCTTTCTCAAGCAGCTATTGCAAGGAATTTAGGGATTCCACCATCTACGGTCCGTAATATAATCAAAGGGTTCAGAGAATCTGGAGAAATCACTGCACGTAAGCAGCTAAGCCCGTGACCTTCGATCCCTCAGGCTGTACTGCATCAACAAGCGACATCAGTGTGTAAAGGATATCACCACATGGGCTCAGGAACACTTCAGAAACCCACTGTCAGTAACTACAGTTGGTTGCTACATCTGTAAGTGCAAGTTAAAACTCTCCTATGCAAGGCGAAAACCGTTTATCAACAACACCCATCCTGGTCACTAATCAGACAGCTATTTATTCCTGCCTCGCGACACTTACGTTGGCATTTGTTTTCATAAGAGTTTAGATTTACTCGCTTCTTGCTCCTGTTTTTTGCTAAGTCCTATTGTTAAGCCTTTGCTGTAGCTTCCCATACCAGCCGCACGTTTTCCTTTTTTTCGTATTTGTGTCCTGCTTTTGAATAAATCATCCTTTTTACCTGCACACTTTCTTCTGCATCTTGGGGAAACGACCACTGCAAAATCATGCGACCTCGACATGACAATTAATTTTATATGGGATTTAATATAAATAAATGTTCCTTTTGTTTTGGATTAGAGAAAAAAAGGTGGCTACTGGGTTTATACCAGTGACGTGCGGTGAGGTTGATGGCTGGTGAGGCTGGTGACTTCATCACAGTCAGATTTACAAACATATGAACCCTAAAGAGTATCTTATTCACCATTTGATTGGCAGCAGTTAACGGGTTAAGTTTAATAGCTCATACCAGCATTCTTCCCTGCTTGGCACTCAGCATCAAGGGTTGGAATTGGGGGTTAAATCACCAAAAATGATTCCCGGGCGCGGCACCGCTGCTGCCCACTGCTCCCCTCACCTCCCAGGGGGTGAGCAAGGGGATGGGTCAAATGCAGAGGACAAATTTCACCACACATAGCGTGTGTGACAATCATTGGTACTTTAACTTAACTTTAACTTTACACATACAAACTGTAGCACACAAAAAAGCACATTTAATTAAAAAAAACGTTATTATGGGCTTACCTTTACTTATAAATGAAGTCCATGCGCCGCTCCTTCTGAACAAAAGCATCGATAACTTGTTTACAGAAGTCTTCCTTATCTTTCTTCAGTTTTAAAAGTCTCTCTGTCTCGATGGAGATCTTCCTTTAATTATTACCTCTTGCTTCGATTGAAAGTCCAGTTTAGAAAACTGTTTTATTTTCGATATGTAATCCTCCATGTTAAAAGTCCAGGCGAGAGGAAAAAATAAACGATCGCTGCTAACTGTTGCTGCTTGTTGTCACTTATTCTGCAGCCGAGTAGTCGCATGAATGATCTCTGGGATCACTAGTGCCCTCTACCACCAGGAGGCGGGATTACTGCGAGCCTCAGTCAGTGCATCTAAGCAGCCGTTTTATGACAACTGTATGTTACACACATACAGTTGTTGACAAAATACACTTTACATTATATACCTCAGCTAACTAAACTATGGAAATGTATAATATAATTCATATAGCAATACCGTCTCACTGCACAGCAGGCCAGCAGTTAGCCGAGTCATTGCGCAATCCATGGCGAGGCTCAACTGGCTGCTGACTCACCGCAAGTCTCTTCTCAGTATTTGAACGGCAAATGTGAAAATTCTGCGATTTATAATAAAAATAATCTAAAACTGGTGAAGTTTAATGGAAAATAACTTTATAGTATAATCACTGGATACATATAACAATTTAATTAATTTTCTTTCTTTTTACATTTTTTTTTCTTTCCATTATGGCACGTGAGGCCCAGCCTCAGCTGCCTCCCCTGACTGCACGTCACTTTGGTTTATACAGAATGATATGAGTCCTATGTTGGTTGGTACAAAATGACAAAAGTCACCACTAATATAGCACACAGCGACATAAGCGCTCCGGAAAAAGTGAAAATCACACACACACACGCGCACACACACACACACACACACACACACACACACACACACACACACACACACCTTTTGCCCAGCCAGACATGAACCTGAGGACGGCAATACTGAGAAGAGCGAGTGAGCCAAAAGAGGAGTGGAGAAAGGCAACTCCAGAGAGAAGATGTAAGAAGATAGGATGCGGACGTACAGCGAGATCGTGGCCTGTGTTCATCAGTAGGTATTTATCAAGCGTGTCAGTAAAAGGCAAGACATCCCGGGTCACTTGCTCGCACCTTTTTTCATTTTAGTACGATTTGAAGCTATTGGGGAGATGGAAGTAGAAAAGCTCTTAATCATTGGAAAAAAAACAAAAAACGCAGAAGAAGCAGAGACAGGCTAGAATGGGGAAGGAGAGCGTGAATAGAAACCCTGTGATTGCAGAGAAAATGCATGTCCACGTTCCAGGAAAGTCACTTTTAAAAATGCAGCAAAAGGAGGCCTTCGTCCTTCCCGATGAATAAAAAAAATGACAAAAGTGTATGGTGAAAAAAAGGTTGCCACAAGTGCACACAATACGACGACGGCGTCGTTGCAACCTTTCATTGCTGAAGTACCTGGCATGTACAGTACAAAGTTGACAAGAGTGCTCTAAAATTTATGAAAGTAGTTCAAAAGTAATAAAGTAGTTCAGTATATAATAATAAAATACAGAGCAACACACATAATGCCCCTTTTTTCCACATTTTCAGGAACTTTTCCTGCTAGACTTTTGACAAGAACAAGAAAGTTTGATCATATTACGCCTATACTGGCTCACCTGCACTGGCTTCCTGTGCACTTAAGAAGTGACTTTAAGGTTTTACTACTTACGTATAAAATACTACACGGTCTAGCTCCGTCCTATCTTGTCGATTGCATTGTACCATATGTCCCAGCAAGAAATCTGCGTTCAAAGAACTCCGGCTTATTAGTGATTCCCAGAGCCCAAAAAAAGTCTGCGGGCTATAGAGCGTTTTCTATTCGGGCTCCAGTACTATGGAATGCCCTCCCGGTAACAATTAGAGATGCTACCTCAGTAGAAGCATTTAAGTCCCATCTTAAAACTCATTTGTATACTCTAGCCTTTAAATAGCCCCCCTGTTAGACCAGTTGATCTGCCGTTTCTTTTCTTTTCTCCTCTGCTCCCCTTTTCCTTGAGGAGGGGGGGGCACAGGTCCGGTGGCCATGGATGAAGTGCTGGCTGTCCAGAGTCGGGACCCGGGGTGGACCGCTCGCCTGTGCATCGGCTGGGAACATCTCTACGCTGCTGACCCGTCTCCGCTCGGGATGGTGTCCTGCTGGCCCCACTATGGACTGGACTCTTACTATTATGTTGGATCCACTATGGACTGGACTCTCACAATATTATGTCAGACCCACTCGACATCCATTGCTTTCGGTCTCCCCTAGAGGGGGGGGGTTACCCACATATGCGGTCCTCTCCAAGGTTTCTCATAGTCATTCACATCGACGTCCCACTGGGGTGAGTTTTTCCTTGCCCGTATGTGGGCTTTGTACCGAGGATGTCGTTGTGGCTTGTGCAGCCCTTTGAGACACTTGTGATTTAGGGCTATATAAATAAAGATTGATTGATTTACCCCTGTGTTTCCAACAAAAATTACACAAGCAGATTTAATTCTACAGAAGCTATTTTTAGTTCCTAGTAGCGAGGTGGGACTTCCAGGATCTTTCGAGGGGCGAGTTGTGTTGTCGACCGCTGATTGGTTGAACACAGTTTTGGAGTGTTCCTAAAACGTATTTTTTCCAACATTACATTACCGAGAATGCTAGACGGTTTGTTTATGTCTTATTTGTTGTGTATATTTCTATTATAACATACTTGAAAACTTGATTTTTCGACTCTCAGGACCTTTTGTGTGGCATCTGTGTGCTGAAGAACGTTTATTAATAAAACTATCTTGCAGTTTTTGTACTCAGCCGTAGTCTTTAAAGTATATGCAGTTTAACGCTGTTTATTTTTTTACAAACTTCATTTCGATACGCAAAACTACGATAAGTGGGTGAATGTATTTACATAGGAATATAAGGTATTCAGTTGGACTTGAAGCGAAGATCCACTGCGATTATTATGGACTACACTTTAAAAAAAAATCCTATTTTTATGGTTAATTTACTCTAAATTTCTACTATAACTTTTCTATTTTTTTTTTAAAATAGTTTATAAAACTGTAGAATTGAAGACATTATCTGTAAATAAACAATCCGCCTGTTATTTTAAGTATTATGCCAGTAATGACAAACTATGTACAGGTAAAAGCCAGTAAATTAGAATATTTTGAAAAACTTGATTTATTTCAGTAATTGCATTCAAAGGGTGTAACTTGTACATTATATTTATTCATTGCACACAGACTGATGCATTCAAATGTTTATTTCATTTAATGTTGATGATTTGAAGTGGCAACAAATGAAAATCCAAAATTCCGTGTGTCACAAAATTAGAATATTACTTAAGGCTAATACAAAAAAGGGATTTTTAGAAATGTTGGCCAACTGAAAAGTATGAAAATGAAAAATATGAGCATGTACAATACTCAATACTTGGTTGGAGCTCCTTTTGCCTCAATTACTGCGTTAATGCGGCGTGGCATGGAGTCGATGAGTTTCTGGCACTGCTCAGGTGTTATGAGAGCCCAGGTTGCTCTGATAGTGGCCTTCAACTCTTCTGCGTTTTTGGGTCTGGCATTCTGCATCTTCCTTTTCACAATACCCCACAGATTTTCTATGGGGCTAAGGTCAGGGGAGTTGGCGGGCCAATTTAGAACAGAAATACCATGGTCCGTAAACCAGGCACGGGTAGATTTTGCGCTGTGTGCAGGCGCCAAGTCCTGTTGGAACTTGAAATCTCCATCTCCATAGAGCAGGTCAGCAGCAGGAAGCATGAAGTGCTCTAAAACTTGCTGGTAGACGGCTGCGTTGACCCTGGATCTCAGGAAACAGAGTGGACCGACACCAGCAGATGACATGGCACCCCAAACCATCACTGATGGTGGAAACTTTACACTAGACTTCAGGCAACGTGGATCCTGTGCCTCTCCTGTCTTCCTCCAGACTCTGGGACCTCGATTTCCAAAGGAAATGCAAAATTTGCATGGTTGGGTGATGGTTTGGGGTGCCATGTCATCTGCTGGTGTCGGTCCACTCTGTTTCCTGAGATCCAGGGTCAACGCAGCCCTCTACCAGCAAGTTTTAGAGCACTTCATGCTTCTGACCTGCTCTATGGAGATGGAGATTTCAAGTTCCAACAGGACTTGGCGCCTGCACACAGCGCAAAATCTACCCGTGCCTGGTTTACGGACCATGGTATTTCTGTTCTAAATTGGCCCGCCAACTCCCCTGACCTTAGCCCCATAGAAAATCTGTGGGGTATTGTGAAAAGGAAGATGCAGAATGCCAGACCCAAAAACGCAGAAGAGTTGAAGGCCACTATCAGAGCAACCTGGGCTCTCATAACACCTGAGCAGTGCCAGAAACTCATCGACTCCATGCCACGCCGCATTAACGCAGTAATTGAGGCAAAAGGAGCTCCAACCAAGTATTGAGTATTGTACATGCTCATATTTTTCATTTTCATACTTTTCAGTTGGCCAACATTTCTAAAAATCCCTTTTTTGTATTAGCCTTAAGTAATATTCTAATTTTGTGACACACGGAATTTTGGATTTTCATTTGTTGCCACTTCAAATCATCAAAATTAAATGAAATAAACATTTGAATGCATCAGTCTGTGTGCAATGAATAAATATAATGTACAAGTTACACCTTTTGAATGCAATTACTGAAATAAATCAAGTTTTTCAAAATATTCTAATTTACTGGCTTTTACCTGTATACTTCAATTTTTTTTACAGAAAAATACCAAATTAATTATACATAGCATTTTCTGTTTTCTTAAATTACTTTCAAATTCATGTAAAATTACAGTAATTATCTTTCATTAAATACGTAGCTTGTTATATAAAAGTCTATGTCCATACTAACAATCTAACTGAATAAAGGTATTTTTCTGCAGAACTGTTTGCATCGTCACTTTATTAAAGGTGGTTGATCTTAACAATTCAGAACAAATCTGTAAAATAATGGTATTTTTCTGTGGAACTGCCAGCATTGTCCCTTCATTAAAGGTGTTTGATCGTAATAATTTGGAAAAACTTGTAGAATAAAGGTATTTTTCTGCAGAACTGTTTGCATCGTCACTTTATTAAAGGTGGTTGATCTTAATAATTTAGTAAAAGTCTGTAAAATTACGACATTTTTCCGCAAAACGTTTCATGAAAATTTCTGTAAATATAATGTTTTTGATCATTATTAGGTTTACACTGTTTTACTTTAATTTTATAGTTTTCGTTTGGCAGCCATAGCTGCCAGTAGATGACCGTTTTTTTACAGAATTTTTTTTTACAGTGTACTTGCATTAGGATCTGCACAGGCTCATTTTATAGGTACTAATTAGGACAACCTTTCAATTCATGATCTAAATAACCTAAAACCAACACGGAACGTTAAAATGTGTGATACAAAAACACACGACTTGCCCACTGAACTACGGTATGTGGACATTAGAAAAAATGTCTAATAGTACCATACACCATTCAAAAATACACCAAGGCCTGATGGGTAATAGGAAAAACACTCACCACACTTTGACATGTTTGACACATTTTAGTTGCTTGAGGGGATATTGATAGAAAATGGATGGATGGCTATCACTGTAAAAAATGACCGTTAAAATTACACAAAGCAATTGTTAAATAGCAACAGTAAAACACTGTATAATCAAAAATAGTTTATCACAGTAGAAAATGCAGTAGATTCCTGCAAACCAAGGAAGGTTTGCAGGAATCGAGAGCGAAAGCATTTGCCAAGAAAGTTTTCATTAATCATTTTATATGATTAATTAAAACAAAATCCCCTGCTCTTCGGGGGATTTTATAATATACAAGCACAGGGAAACCTGTGAAACAGGCTTGTAGGAATGAAATAGCCTCTTTGTTTTTTCCTGACCTAACGTATATATAGAATAGAATAGAATAGAATAGAATAGAAAGTACTTTATTGATCCCTGGGGGAAATTCAGCATCACAGTTCGCTCACAATAGACAATAATAATAATAAATAATATAATACATATAATATATTATATATAGAGATGTCCGATAATATCGGCCTGCCGATATTATCGGCAGATAAATGCGTTAAAATGTAATATCGGAAATTATCGGTATTGTTTTTTTTATTATCGATATCGGGGGTTTTTTTTTGTTTTGTTTTGTTTTTTATTAAATCAACATAAAAAACACAAGATACACTTACAATTAGTGCACCAACCCAAAAAAAACTCCCTCCCCCATTTACACTCATTCACACAAAAGGGTTGTTTCTTTCTGTTATTAATATTCTGGTTCCTACATTATATATCAATATATATCAATAAAGTCTGCAAGGGATACAGTCCATAAGCGCACATGGTTGTGCGTGCTGCTGGTCCACTAATAGTACTAACCTTTAACAGTTAATTGTACTCATTTTAATTAATTACTAGTTTCTATGTAACTGTTTTATATTGTTTTACTTTCTTTTTTATTCAAGAAAATGTTTTTAATTTATTTATCTTATTTTATTTTATTTATTTTTTTTTTTTAAGTACCTTATCTTCACCATACCTGGTTGTCCAAATTAAGCATAATAATGTGTTAATTCCACGACTGTATATATCGGTTGATATCGGTATCGGTTGATATCGGTATCGGTAATTAAAGAGTTGGACAATATCGGATATCGGCAAAAAGCCATTATCGGACATCCCTAATTATATATATGATATATAATATATAAATAATATAAATATATTCTACATATACTCTACATTTTAGTACAGTCAAGAAGGAACATATGCATTATATAAATATATACTTATACACGCAGTATATATACAGCCCGGCCCCCAGCCAGAATTTTTTTAACCCAATGCGGCCGCCCGAGTCAAAAAGTTTGGGGACCCCTGGTGTACAATAAAGTTTGAGGAGCAAACGAGGAAGCAACTCATCAGTTGATCATGTCAACATGGGCATATAATATATCGCTATATTTTTTCATCTGCATTAGCGCTTATAATGACAATATGACTAAAACTTGGCTAATATTCAAGTAACGAAATTCGCAAGTATTGTTGGCGGTTTTTGGATGGTTATTAATTGGGTTTTAGAGGAACTCCCATTGGCTCCACTGTAAGCGGATATTTATTCACGAGTTAGAATGCATTAAAAAAAATACATCCGTCATGTTTTCTTGTATTTTTGCGGCAAGTCGTTTCAGACATTGAGGGTTCATGTCTATGTGCTTCAATACAAACTGAAGGCTCATTTTAAATAGCTGACCTTAAGGGACATGTTGCAGAGGGCCATTTGGTAAGTTGTCCAGTAAAAGGTTGTACAAATACTTTCAAGTTAAAATCCTCATGTACCACACACACGTCTCAGAGACAGGCATTTTGCAGAAACTAGTATAAGTGACAGCTGGGCAGCATGGTGGGGCTGTTAGCGTTTGTGCCTCACAGTGAAAATGGTCCTGGGTTCGATTCCCGGGTTAGCGGTCTTTGTGTGTGAAGTTTGCATGTTCTCCCCGTGACTGCGTGGGGTCACTCTGGTTACTCCGGCTTCCTGCCACCTCCAAAGACATGCACCTGGAAATTGGCAAAACTAATTTGTTTTACCGTGAATTCCTGGCACCCACAGCTGCCTGTGTTTTACCATAAATTGTGCAGATAGTGTGTATATTTCGGAAGTAAACAAGGTAGGAATGGTTCAATTGGTCTTAATATTCAATGTTTTACCGTCTATACTTCAAATTGTAGTTGCGGACACATATTGGCGGACAATCTTAATGGACGGATTCAGCACGCACGTATTCTTATTCAGCACGCACATATCCGGGTGGCGGGCATTCTTTTTTGATTGATGATGACAGACAATGAGCCAGGTTCCAGATGTCCGTGGTCCCTCACTAAACCTAAGTCATTTTAGTTACAGTATATTGTTTTACACAAGTGTGTTCAATATAATTACTTAATAACTAATAAATATATTGCATGTTGGGATGGGCGATGTGGCCTAAAATCTATATTGCGGTATATATTGCAGCCTCCTGCAATATAATATTTAATATATAGGTTATAAGAGAACCATTTT